>NC_133650.1:143280475-143419791 GCF_009905375.1 Apium graveolens
CCTCATATGTCTATTTCTACCCCGATGGGGAATTCTGTTGTTATTTCTGATGTGTATCGAGAGTGTCTGATAGCTGTTGGAGATAGAAGTTGTAAGGTTAACTTGCTTCCCATGGAGATGCATGACTTTGACATTATTTTGGGCATGGATTGGTTGAGTGAACATCGTGCCACAATTGATTGTCAAGGAAAAAGGGTGATATTTGGGGATGCAGATAAACCAGAATTTGTATACCAAGGGTCTCAGCCGAAGGGGGATGTTAAGTTAATTTCTGCTCTAAAGGCGAGTAAATTGTTGTCTAAGGGCTGTGATGGCTACCTTGCTTTCGTGAAGGATACATCGAAGGATGAACCTCGCATCGAGGATTATCCAGTTGTGAGGGAGTATGAAGATGTGTTCCCTGATGAGCTACCAGGTTTGCCACCACATAGAGAGGTGGAGTTTACTATTGAACTTGTTCCAGGTGCCGAGCCTATTTCTAAGGCGCCTTATCAAATGGCACCACTTAAGTTGCAAGAATTGAAGGAGCAGCTGCAAGAGTTGTTGGATAGGGGATTTATCAGACCAAGTGTGTCTCCATGGGGCGCTCCTGTGTTGTTTGTGAAGAAGAAGGATGGTTCTATGAGATTGTGCATTGACTATAGGGAGTTGAGTAAGGTGACTGTCAGAAACAGGTATCCTTTGCCACGCATTGATGATTTATTTGATCAGTTGCAAAGGGCGAAGTACTTTTCGAAGATAGATTTGAGATCTGGTTACCATCAGTTACGAGTTAGGGAGGAAGACATTCCGAAGACTGCATTTCGCACTCGTTATGGTCATTATGAGTTTCTCATGATGTCCTTTGGGTTGACGAATGCACCAGCGGTATTTATGGATTTGATGAATTGGGTCTTTCATGATTATCTGGATAAATTTGTGGTGGTCTTCATCGATGATATCTTGATATACTCTAGGAGCAGAGAGGAGCATGAGGAGCATTTACGTACTGTACTTGAAATTTTGAGGGAGAAGAAGTTGTTTGCGAAATTTTCCAAGTGTGAATTCTGGTTGGAGGAAGTGGCATTCTTGGGGCATATTGTATCTGGTAGGGGCATTGAGTTGGATCCTGCGAAAGTCGAGGCTATTACTAATTGGCCCAGACCTAGCAATGTGACGGAGGTGAGGATTTTCTTGGGTTTGGCAGGTTACTACAGGCGTTTTGTGGAAGGTTTCTCTTCCATAGCTTTGCCATTGACTTAGCTAATGAGGAAGGGAATTAAGTTCGAGTGGAATGATGATCGTGAGAAGAGCTTTCAAGAGTTAAAGAAGAGGTTGGTGTCAGCTCCAATACTTGTGTTGCCATCAGGGAGTGGAGGTTTTCAGGTGTATAGTGATGCTTCTAAGAGAGGATTGGGGTGTGTTCTTATGCAACATGGGAAAGTGATTTCTTACGCTTCTAGGCAGCTTAAACCATATGAGGTGAATTATCCTACCCATGACTTGGAGTTAGCAGCAGTGGTCTTTGCTTTGAAGATCTGGAGACACTATCTTTATGGAGAGACTTGTGACATCTTTACTGATCACAAGAGTCTCAAATACATCTTTACTCAGAAGGAGCTTAACATGAGGCAGCGGAGGTGGCTTGAACTTCTTAAGGATTATGATGCAAATATTCAGTACCATCCGGGAAAGGCGAATGTAGTGGCAGACGCTCTTAGTAGGAAAACTTGGGGAGTGTTGCATCTCTCATTACTCAGCCGCACCTTATTTCAGATTTGGAGCGCTTGGGTGTTGAGTTGTATGTTAGAGGATCAAGTGGTAGCATTGCAAATTTGAAAGTGGAACCGAATCTTGTTTCAAGGGTTAAGGAAACTCAGAAGAGTGATACAGGTTTGGAAGCTATTAGATCCGAGGTGGCTGGTGGAAAGCAAACATAATTTCATGTCGATGATGAGGGTGTGATGTGGTTGGGTAGTAAATTGTGCGTGCCCGCAGACCTGACGATTCGTGAGGAAATTTTGAAGGAGGCTCATAGTTCTTCATTTTCTATTCATCCAGGTTCCACCAAGATGTATGGAGATTTAAAGAAGCATTTCTGGTGGAGTGGAATGAAGGGAGATATAGCAAAATTTGTGGGAAAATGTCTTACATGTCAACAAGTGAAGATAGACCATCAGAGGCCTAGTGGATTGTTGCAGCAGCTAGATATTCCAGTTTGGAAGTGGGAAAACATTACTATGGATTTTGTGACTCATTTGCCGAGGACTTTCAAGAAGAACGATGTCATATGGGTGGTGGTTGATAGACTCACTAATTCCGCTCACTTCTTGCCTATTAGAGAGACTACTCCTGTTCGTGAGTTGGCAAAGATTTTTCAGCGAGATATTATTAGACTTCATGGTGTGCCTGTGTCGATAGTTTCTGACAGAGATACGAGGTTTACATCGCGTTTTTGGAAGGGATTCCAGCAAGCTTGGGGTACGAGGCTTAATTTTAGTACAACTTATCATCCGCAGACCGATGGACAGTCAGAGAGGACGATTCAGACATTGGAGGATATGTTGAGGGCTTGCGCGTTAGAGTGGACAGGTGATTGGGACAAGTAACTGTATCTGGTTGAGTTTGCGTACAATAATAGTTGGCACTCGAGTATTGGTATGCCACCATTTGAGGCTCTGTATGGTAGGAGATGTAGGGCACCATCTTGTTGGGATGAGGTTGGTGAGAGAGTCATTGAAGGGCCAGAGTTGGTTAGAATCACTAATGAGAAGATATAGAAAGTTAAAGAAAGTTTGAAGGAAGCTCAATCTCGTCAAAAGAGTTACGCGGACCAACATAGGAAGTTTGGGGGATTTGAGCCAGGTGATCATGTGTTCTTGAAGGTATCTCCTTGTAAGGGTGTTAAGCGTTTTGGTATGAAGGGAAAACTTAGTCCGAGATATGTTGGACCTTTTGATGTTATGGAGAAAGTGGGGGAAGTGTCTTATAGAGTTGCGTTGCCGCCACAACTATCTCATGTACATAATGTATTTCATGTGTCAGTTTTGAGGGGCTACAAATATCATCCATTACACGTGGTTCAATATCCATTACATAAGATTAGAGAGGATCTTTCTTGTGAAGAAGAGGCTGAGGCTATCTTAGCTCGAGAGGAGCGAGTTTTGAGGAGGAATACCATTCCATTTGTGAAAGTTTTGTGGAAAAATCATTCTGAGAGAGAGGCAACTTGGGAGTTAGAGGAGTCTATTCGTGAGAAATATCCACATTTATTCGATTAAGGTACGAGTATTTAGTTTTGTTTGATTCCGGGGACGGAATCCATTTTTAAGGGGGTATATCTGTAATGTACATAAAATTTTATATATTTTGAATAATATTAATAATTTAATAATAATAATAATTAAATAATAATAATAATAATAACAAAATAGAAGTAGATTAGAATAAGAATTAGTGATTAAATATATTGATCATTTAGAAAAGAAAAAGGATTGATAATAGAAATTTTATTTATTAAAATTCTATTAGTTGTAGGACATTAGTGCACCCCTGCATATAAACATAGATGGAGTTGTTATAATAAAACCCTAAAATTGCATGTGGAGAATGAAAACATAGGCGCCGAGTTGGTTCGTGGTTCACTCTGTTTCTTTTTCATATCAACGACGAGAACAGGTACTACTATTACTACTAATATAGTATTGTGTAATTAATTAAATAATATAATGCTAGTTGTGCAGATTCTTTATTACGATTATAGCATTAATTGAAATCTTCATTAGCATGACATGTGATTTTCATGACTGGTACATGATGTATTACAAGTTATAATATTAGAGTATTAAAAATTGAAAAGCCTTAGCATTAATGTAAGTTATGATGATACTATTTTATTAACTTAAAAGGGTGTTGCGTGTGTGTTTATGCCTTAAAATCAGGACATTAGTTTTGTAAGGTTGGAGTCAAAATCATGTTTTAAGTGTTAAAAATATATTCTATTTGATGGTAATAAATCCAACGAATATGCAGCACAGTGACATGAATTGGCTTAGCATTCAGATTGGCGAGTTGATTAAATAATAATATAAAGGTTATGTTTCATAATCCAGGAGTGAAGTCATAGTTGTACATGTGTTTAGCCTTTCTAGAGAGAGTATTATTTATACTTTATTAGAAAACAACGAGGAGGTATTTTAATTACATCAGTTTAGTTATAAAATAAAATCTTATAATTAAATAAGGGAGTTATAAAATTTTGTTAGTGCTGTAATTTATATTGTCAATATGTTATATAGTGTAGTCCTATAATATAATTATAATTGTGATAATTTTAACTTATAACTTTTAAAATAGATTGGGGCAATAATTTAGCGGTGTCGTTTGCAGATTTCATTAGTACTAGAGTTTGCAATATTCGAGGTACGGATTCTGTCCCCTTTATTTCAGTGCTACTCCTCTTGTCCATTATATTTATTTGATTCATTCCGTTCTACTTTCTGTTCATTCCGTTAATATTTGCTTTGACCGTTTTAACTTCCGAAAATTGTTTTAAAATTTGATTTTGAAAATTTAGATATTTGTTTACGCGGTTTTCAAATATTATTTATGACACCCACCTGCTTTGGAAATTTGTATCACTTATCTCAGGTGAGTTTTAAATTTTTGCGAGAATATTTATTTTGAACCCTTAGCGTGATATAGGGTATACCGAGTTAACCAGCTGTAGGGGTACTACAGCCATGTCATTGCGGCACCAGTGACATGACACTTCCGTGACAGTGTGATTGGTCACGGCGTATCCTTCTGTTAGCTCTCGGGAGGAGCTTTTGCGCATTTGATATTTGTTCAGGATACGTGGGTGCACCCAGAGTTTGATTTATGATTTGATTTATGGTGACGTTGTATATGTCGTACACGTTATCCATTTTGTTGCACGCATTAGGTACCCTATGATGTGTGTATTTGTATCTGTTCTGATCTCGGTATGAAATATCCTAACCCCTCGTTGCTTCAGCCTTACTTATTTTTAAAATTGTTGTTTTATTATAAATTGCTGATTATTTATTTCTGATCTTTTGTTTTATAAATTGTATTCCAAATCCGTACTGGGCGTTTGGCTCATGCCGTATTCTTTTTCTGGCAGGTGCTTAGGGGGATCTGGGACTGTGTGAATGGAGAGCTCCCTTTATTTCGTTCTTAGGATTTCAGACTTCTATCATTATTGAGATATAATTACTTATTAGAGATTTCAGCGTTTATATTTTTGGTTTAGACATTTTGGAGATTTAATATTATTTTGGAGATTTAATATTATTTTGGAGATTTTAGACTGTTTAATTATTGTTTAGAAATATATTAGTGCTATTGTAATATCCCATATTTTTAGATATAATTTTTATAATGATTTGGAATTATTTATGTGATTTTATGTGAATTTTAGTGAATTATATGATAAGTGAAATTGATGTTTGGATGTTTATATGTGACATTATTTGAATATTTGAATTTTTATATGTCCAGAATAAAATATAGATAATTGTGATATTTTTCTGGTAATTTTTGGACTGTTAGATGATTTTATATGATTTATGTATTATTAATTATTTTCGGAATAATTACCAAAATTATTTTATAAAGCCGGGAATCATCCAACCTCAACCGTTTTTGCATTTTTATAACCCGAAACTCTTTCGAAAACTCCTTCCTAACCTAATCTGGTAATTCCGGACATTTTCCGTGTTTTGACTTTTTCAATCCGGATTACGGTTTGACCCGTGCACGGCCCGGCGCAATATTTTCGATACGATAATCATTTCGGTAATCAATAAAACCCGTATTCTCGAGAGACGGGATATTTTTACGTTATTTTCGTATATAGTGTTTTATAAAAAGCTCGGTTTTGATAATTATCCAATTCTGGTATTTAATTGTATCGTTTTTATAGTTACTTAGCGGCTAAGTAATCTATTTTTGGATCATTTTGTAGTTACTTAGTGGATAAGCAACTAATTTAACGATCCAAAATGATCCAGAACGATCCAATATTCCATAAATATAAATAGTCTAATTCTTATTTCTTTTATTCCGTTTATTCATTTGCAACCAGTTAAAATACCGTAAATACAGATAAAAACCCGAGAAACTGAAACGTTTCCGAGAATCAAACACACGAATAAAGGCGTTATCGTACTCCGATTCGGGCGTGCAGCATATCAAAACGAAGCTCTCGAAATCTTCTTTCTGAATCAATCATCAGTTTCTGCCCAGAAATCATGGTAATTTTCTTATTTATTTATTTATATTCGAATTATTTGATAATTAAATTATGAAAGTTTGTTCTTGATGTTGTTGATGTGATTTGATGCTTCCATGTTGTAGAGCATGTTTTTCTGGTCGATTTGGTATATTATACTTCAAAAATAGAGTTCAATATCATATAGAAATTAAGGTTTGATTTTCTGAAAATTTCTTGAATATGTGTTCTTGGTGTTCCTGAAGAATTCTGAAAATCAAAGTCAATTTTGAAGGTGTTATTGAACACCAAATCACAAGTATGAATATCCATTGTGAAGCCTTCAATCTGTTCTATCTAATTTTAGCATCAAAATCAATTGAGGTTTGGTAAATTTTAAATTCGTAATTTTAGGGTTAATATTCGAATTTGGGGCTTTTCGTTTAATTGATTTTTGGATTATTTTGATGTTATAAATTGATTGTGCATAATCAGAGTTTTAATTCGAGTCATGTTTCATGAAGTTTGGGTTGGGAACGACTGAATTCGAGTTTTTGCCGGAAAACTCGAAGAAACCGCTGGTTTCAATGGTGTTTTTACCGGAATCGAAGCTTTAACGATTGTTTGCTAGTGTTGTCGACATATTCTGGCTGCTGGGACGTTGTTGTTGTTGTTTAGACTATTTAGCAGATTAAACGGTGTGATTCTGACCAAGAACGGAGCTCGCCGGGATCGGAGAACCCCGCCGGAAACTGGTAATGTTCCCAGAATCCGGTCGGTGTTCAACCCGACCTGGATTCGTTCTTGGACGAACCATTTCTTTTAGTTCCCGACCCGGTTTCAATCCCAGAACTCCCAATTCTGTTTACAAAATTCTGTTTATGAGATTTTCTGTTTTAAAAATAATTCAAAATCCTATTTATAATTTCTAAAAATTCATTTTTATTTTAAAAATCTTTATTTTTAATTTTGAAAATTTATATTAATTCAAAAATAAATCCAAATTATTTAGTTAATTAATTTTAATTGATATTTAATTATTTAATTAGTCAATTAATTTAAATATTAATTGATTAATTAATTTAATTAGTTATTAATTAATTTTAATTGATTATTTAATTAGATTTAATTATTTAAAATTGATTTAAAAATTTCGAAAAATAGTTTCAAGCTTTTAAATATTATTTTAAATTATTTTCTAGGCTTGATAATTTTTATAAGATTATTTTTGAGTGTTGGAGCCCTACTATTTAATTATTAAATGATTCGGAGGTTGTTTTTATTCCGAAAAATGTTCAAAAATTCATAATAAATAAACCGTTCGTCCGTTTAATATGAAACGAACGCGTACAGACTCAGAAAAATATTCCACTTTCAATAAAAATACTTTCGAGACCCAAATCCTTTGGTTTCGAAAGGTCGCTTGTCTTACGAATGATTCTAAGTCGTTAATTCATCGATAAATCATATTTTGGACTTGATTTCAGTTTTAAACGTACCGAGTCGACCCTTCTGATGAACTGAGTCTTATGTGATATGAATTATGTGATATATGAGTTATGTGCTTATGTGCTATGTGAATTACGTGTATATGTGGGTCATAAGTCTTGTGTTTGACTGTTTTCCTTGTGTGTGGGCTATCGTATGGGTAGACGATAGGCTTTTGACGCGTAGTTCGTCGAGTGGTTATCGATTAGACGATTAAAGTTCTATATTTTAATTATAGATGCGGATCTCTTGAGTTGATTGGGATAAGACGTTGGATAAAGAATGAGATTGAATGGTATTGGATATCAGGCTTCTAGCAATCGCAGGAGCAGCATATCAGTAAGGTGTTGAAAAGCAGGACAGTGATGCTTTGAGACAGAATGTCAGAATAGATGCGATGTTACGAGTGTGACTAACTGCTAAAAATCTCAAAGGCAAGTACACTAACCTCACTTATTATTCAAGTGACGTTTATTTCGATTCATATTATGCAAGTACACTAACTTCACTTATCATTCAAGTGATATTTATTTTAAATCTTTTATGCAAGTATCCCTATCATCACTTATTGTTCAAGTGATATTTATTTTAAATCTTATCATGCAAGTATTGCTTTCCCTATTCTCAGTTCAAGATAGATAGATGTTTTACATATCGCTGGATTAAATAATTATGTTTATGCAAATACTCATCTGTTATTCTATGTTCAGAATAGTCAAATGATTTTACTTATCCAATTATCGGATTTATAAATGTTTTGGATTTTGATAAAAGTGATTTGGTTGCGAATATTCCTACCCAAGAATTGGGCGAATAAAATTATTTCGGGTATCAATTATTATGACCCCATTTCAATAAAAGGTTTTAAGATTGGATCATAATTGCGTAAGTGACCGGGACGGACGGTCCAGCGGAGGGCTATTTCTAAGTGCCATATGAAATATTATGACACCATTTTGCCACAGGCTAGTTATGCCTTTTTGTTTGAGTACTCGTGTTTTTGGGGTCACGTTTCTATGAATCATGACCTTGTGCTATCACACGGGCTGATCAGCATGTGATAATACGTCCATCGGAGGATGATCCTAATCTAAATTATCATATTGTTTTTGATATTCATAGAATAAGTGATTTATCAACTATTTCTGTTTTGGAATAATGGTAAAGTGCGGTTTTGATTCAGATTTTGATTTATGCTGATACTTACGTTGTTGTTAAATATCGAAGGTGGTATTAATATAGATGAATGATGTTGACTTCAGTATGGAATGTTGTGAGCATCAAAGTTCGTATTGATATCTAATTTGATATGACAGCAAAATAAATATTAATTTGAAGAGTTCGGTTTTGAATAAAGTTTACGATTAAATCCATAATCATTGTTTCATGTTAGAATTGTTTACGATATTTCTGTAAACAATGTTTTACGAGTTTTATTCTCGTCAAGATTCAAAGTATTGCTGAAGCCTTTCTTTTGAAAATATCAAAAAGAGTTTTATGATTCAGCAATTTTGATTTTAAATGTTCTGCTCTGATACAGATGTCGGTTTTATATCAAAATGACCCTATATATGTCATAATGATCTTGCTGAGCATTTCTTTCGCTCATACTTTCCTGTTTTTAAATTTAACCTCCAGTGAGGATTAGCTTGCGCTGTTTAGCTACGTAATTCGAGGAAGCAAGAAGAAGCTCTTAGAAGGTGGTTGGTCTAGGGTTTGCGAATTAGTGTAAGTTCTTTTGTATAAAGTTGTTTATATTATATTATATTATAGTTGTATATTTTATTTGGGCCTAGTATACTTCATTTCGAAGTTATACTAGTGGGTTTAGTTTTGAGTTGTATTTGTTGAAAAGAGTTTTAAAAGAAAGTGAAAAATTATTTGTGGAATTTGGATATCTTGTTTCTAGAACTGTAACCTTAAAAGATCTTGGAATAGTTTGGGGTCATAAATGATAAATATCTTCCGCTAGCATTTATTTATTGTTTTAACAGGTTAATTTGGATTGAGGTTTCATCGTGACGACCAAATCCTCTGACCCCGGATTTGGGGGCGTTACAGGTTGGTATCAGAGCTGAGGTTATAGTAAACTAGAAACGAGAGTGTGTAGGAGTATGTATAGCTATGTGAGGACATTTGAGCTCATATCGAGTTCCTGTTGGACTATTGGATATAGTACCAACGAGTAAGTTAAGATAAGGCGTATTCATTTGAGATGGTTGTGCTGAGCTGGATGCAACTCCTGGCAGTTGCAAAACTTCTATTGTGGAACCTTTCGAGGCTACTACGTTTTGACGACGATGAAGATTATCGATATCCTTGGAACATGAAAAAGCGTCTAGAATCAGATGGCGAGTCAACTGAAGAGTTCAAATTGAAGATAAATATTAAGAATTTGGCAATACCTTCTCTTTCTATAATTTCTTTTGGCCTCTCTCAAAAGAGGTATCTGTTAGAGGATATATTCCCTAACACCCGTTTATTCATTTTGTGCCAGAATTTTGTTCTCTGGATTTCATTTCCTTCAGAAATATCAGCTTCGAAATCTTTTCAGTTTTATTCATTTGATTTTGAGATCTTTGATAATTTTATTCCGACTGAGATGAACAACTCTAACTGTAGGGGACACAAGGTATACCTGTCTGTGTGATAGGAGTTGGATGGGACGCCATCACTTGTGTGTATTGTGAATACATGAAGGTTAACCACCTTTAGTAGTGTCTTAATTTGGGCACGCAATACCAAGTTCATTTGATCATATTGATCTCTCAGTTATTCTTTTATTTCAACAATATTTATTTATTTTTTTTTTCTCAAATTCAGATTTTGTCCTGTTATGATATGAAATTATTTTCTCTTTGTAAGTCCATGATTTTATCATCCCAAACATTCGAAGGTATGCCAATCAAGTTAAGCTGAGTTATCTTGGTCAAGTCAAAGTAAGGCGATGTGATGGAATTACGAAGGACAACAGTGGACTGCAATGCGATTAGAATATCAGTGGCATATAGCGAAGTCAATATGTTCTTTTATTTTTCTCTCTATCTTTCTTTCTTTTCTTCCCTCTATCTTTCTCTCTATTCTTCTTTCTCGCAATCAGTAAAGCGATTCTATTGAAGAATTGGTCAAAGGATGTGAATGGAACAGTGGTGCACAGTGAAGCTCCTGTAAAAGTTTTATTATACAAGGAATACAAGATTTATTTGAGATTATGGAAAATTGAGGTTATTTGGAAATGGAAAGTTGGCTAGAAGATCCCTTAGTGCTTTCTTCTGCTGATTCCGAGGACGGAATCCTTATAAGGGGGGTAGATTGTAATATCCCATATTTTTAGATATAATTTTTATAATGATTTGGAATTATTTATGTGATTTTATGTGAATTTTAGTGAATTATATGATAAGTGAAATTGATGTTTGGATGTTTATATGTGACATTATTTGAATATTTGAATTTTTATATGTCCAGAATAAAATATAGATAATTGTGATATTTTTCTGGTAATTTTTGGACTGTTAGATGATTTTATATGATTTATGTATTATTAATTATTTTCGGAATAATTACCAAAATTATTTTATAAAGCCGGGAATCATCCAACCTCAACCGTTTTTGCGTTTTTATAACCCGAAACTCTTTCGAAAACTCCTTCCTAACCTAATCTGGTAATTCCGGACATTTTCCGTGTTTTGTCTTTTTCAATCCGGATTACGGTTTGACCCGTGCGCGGCCCGGCGCAATATTTTCGATACGATAATCATTTCGGTAATCAATAAAACCCGTATTCTCGAGAGACGGGATATTTTTACGTTATTTTCGTATATAGTGTTTTATAAAAAGCTCGGTTTTGATAATTATCCAATTCTGGTATTTAATTGTATCGTTTTTAAAGTTACTTAGCGGCTAAGTAATCTATTTTTTGATCATTTTGTAGTTACTTAGTGGCTAAGCAACTAATTTAACGATCCAAAATGATCCAGAACGATCCAATATTCCATAAATATAAATAGTCTAATTCTTATTTCGTTTATTCCGTTTATTCATTTGCAACCAGTTAAAATACCGTAAATACAGATAAAAACCCGAGAAACTGAAACGTTTCCGAGAATCAAACACACGAATGAAGGCGTTATCGTACTCCGATTCGGGCGTGCAGCATATCAAAACGAAGCTCTCGAAATCTTCTTTCTGAATCAATCATCAGTTTCTGCCCAGAAATCATGGTAATTTTCTTATTTATTTATTTATATTCGAATTATTTGATAATTAAATTATGAAAGTTTGTTCTTGATGTTGTTGATATGATTTGATGCTTCCATGTTGTAGAGCATGTTTTTCTGGTCGATTTGGTATATTATACTTCAAAAATAGAGTTCAATATCATATAGAAATTAAGGTTTGATTTTCTGAAAATTTCTTGAATATGTGTTCTTGGTGTTCCTGAAGAATTCTGAAAATCAAAGTCAATTTTGAAGGTGTTATTGAACACCAAATCACAAGTATGAATATCCATTGTGAAGCCTTCAATCTGTTCTATCTGATTTTAGCATCAAAATCAATTGAGGTTTGGTAAATTTTAAATTCGTAATTTTAGGGTTAATATTCGAATTTGGGGCTTTTCGTTTAACTGATTTTTGGATTATTTTGATGTTATAAATTGATTGTGCATAATCAGAGTTTTAATTCGAGTCATGTTTCATGAAGTTTGGGTTGGGAACGACTGAATTCGAGTTTTTGCCGGAAAACTCGAAGAAACCGCTGGTTTCAATGGTGTTTTTACCGGAATCGAAGCTTTAACGATTGTTTGCTAGTGTTGTCGACGTATTCTGGTTGCTGGGACGTTGTTGTTGTTGTTTAGACTATTTAGCAGATTAAACGGTGTGATTCTGACCAAGAACGGAGCTCGCCAGGATCGGAGAACCCCGCCGGAAACTGGTAATGTTCCCAGAATCCGGTCGGTGTTCAACCCGACCCGGATTCGTTCTTGGACGAACCGTTTCTTTTAGTTCCCGACCCGGTTTCAATCCCAAAACTCCCAATTCTGTTTACAAAATTCTGTTTATGAGATTTTCTGTTTTAAAAATAATTCAAAATCCTATTTATATTTTCTAAAAATTCATTTTTATTTTAAAAATCTTTATTTTTAATTCTGAAAATTTATATTAATTCAAAAATAAATCCAAATTATTTAGTTAATTAATTTTAATTGATATTTAATTATTTAATTAGTCAGTTAATTTAAATATTAATTGATTAATTAATTTAATTAGTTATTAATTAATTTTAATTGATTATTTAATTAGATTTAATTATTTAAAATTGATTTAAAAATTTCGAAAAATAGTTTCAAGCTTTTAAATATTATTTTAAATTATTTTCTAGGCTTGATAATTTTTATAAGATTATTTTTGAGTGTTGGAGCCCTACTATTTAATTATTAAATGATTCGGAGGTTGTTTTTATTCCGAAAAATGTTCAAAAATTCATAATAAATAAACCGTTCGTCCGTTTAATACGAAACGAACGCGTACAGACTCAGAAAAATATTCCGCTTTCAATAAAAATACTTTCGAGACCCAAATCCTTTGGTTTCGAAAGGTCGCTTGTTTTACGAATGATTCTAAGTCGTTAATTCATCGATAAATCATATTTTTGACTTGATTTCAGTTTTAAACGTACCGAGTCGACCCTTCTGATGAACTGAGTCTTATGTGATATGAATTATGTGATATATGAGTTATGTGCTTATGTGCTATGTATATTACGTGTATATGTGGGTCATAAGTCTTGTGTTTGACTGTTTTCCTTGTGTGTGGGCTATCGTATGGGTAGACGATAGACTTTTGACGCGTAGTTCGTCGAGTGGTTATCGATTAGACGATTAAAGTTCTATATTTTAATTATAGATGCGGATCTCTTGAGTTGATTGGGATAAGACGTTGGATAAAGAATGAGATTGAATGGTATTGGATATCAGGTTTCTAGCAATCGCAGAAGCAGCATATCAGTAAGGTGTTGAAAAGCAGGACGGTGATGCTTTGAGACAGAATGTCAGAATAGATGCGATGTTACGAGTGTGACTAACTGCTAAAAATCTCAAAGGCAAGTACACTAACCTCACTTATAATTCAAGTGACGTTTATTTCGATTCATATTATGCAAGTACACTGACTTCACTTATCATTCAAGTGATATTTATTTTAAATCTTTTATGCAAGTATCCCTATCATCACTTATTGTTCAAGTGATATTTATTTTAAATCTTATCATGCAAGTATTGCTTTCCCTATTCTCAGTTCAAGATAGATAGATGTTTTACATATCGCTGGATTAAATAATTATGTTTATGCAAATACTCATCTGCTATTCTATGTTCAGAATAGTCAAATGATTTTACTTATCCAATTATCGGATTTATAAATGTTTTGGATTTTGATAAAAGTGATTTGGTTGCGAATATTCCTACCCAAGAATTGGGCGAATAAAATTATTTCGGGTATCGATTATTATGACCCCATTTCAATAAAAGGTTTTAAGATTGGATCATAATTGCGTAAGTGACCGGGACGGACGGTCCAGCGGAGGGTTATTTCTAAGTGCCATATGAAATATTATGACACCATTTTGCCACAGGCTAGTTATGCCTTTTTGTTTGAGTACTCGTGTTTTTGGGGTCACGTTTCTATGAATCATGACCTTGTGCTATCACACGGGCTGATCAGCATGTGATAATACGTCCGTCGGAGGATGATCCTAATCTAAATTATCATATTGTTTTTGATATTCATAGAATAAATGATTTATCAACTGTTTCTGTTTTGGAATAATGGTAAAGTGCGGTTTTGATTCAGATTTTGATTTATGCTGATACTTACGTTGTTGTTAAATATCAAAGGTGATATTAATATAGATGAATGATGTTGACTTCAGTATGGAATGTTGTGAGCATCAAAGTTCGTATTGATATCTAATTTGATATGACAGCAAAATAAATATTAATTTGAAGAGTTCGGTTTTGAATAAAGTTTACGATTAAATCCATAATCATTGTTTCATGTTAGAATTGTTTACGATATTTCTGTAAACACTGTTTTACGAGTTTTATTCTCGTCAAGATTCAAAGTATTGCTGAAGCCTTTCGTTTGAAAATATCAAAAAGAGTTTTATGATTCAACAATTTTGATTTTAAATGTTCTGCTCTGATACAGATGTCGGTTTTATATCAAAATGACCCTATATATGTCATAATGATCTTGCTGAGCATTTCTTTCGCTCATACTTGCCTGTTTTTAAATTTAACCTCCAGTGAGGATTAACTTGCGCTGTTTAGCTACGTAATTCGAGGAAGCAAGAAGAAGCTCTTAAAAGGTGGTTGGTCCAGGGTTTGCGAATTAGTGTAAGTTCTTTTGTGTAAAATTGTTTATATTATATTATATTATAGTTGTATATTTTATTTGGGCCTAGTATACTTCATTTCGAAGTTATACTAGTGGGTTTAGTTTTGAGTTGTATTTGTTGAAAAGAGTTTTAAAAGAAAGTGAAAAATTATTTGTGGAATTTGGATATCTTGTTTCTAGAACTGTAAGCTTAAAAGATCTTGGATTAGTTTGAGGTCATAAATGATAAATATCTTCCGCTAGCATTTATTTATTGTTTTAACAGGTTAATTTGGATTGAGGTTTCATCGTGACGACTAAATCCTCTGACCCCGGATTTGGGGGCGTTACAGCTATGTTTGCAGGTTTTGGATTTTAAGTAATATCTCTATTCTATTTAAAGAAGGGGGTATTCCATGTTGCATCTCAAGATATCCCCTTTTTGTTCTTTTTGTTGAGTAGGTTCCAACACTATTTGACTTTTGCAATATACATTTATTATGGAGCTGTAGCTATCATCGTAAAATCTTTTACTCCTTTTCAGATTACAATTTTCTTGAGGATGTTAAAAGAGTTGCTGAATCTGCTCAAAGAAAGAGAGCTAAACTTTGTGGAGATTCTGAAAAGCTTCCTTTTCCTCTGAAAAGTCTTTATGGAGCTGCAGCAAATAGGAGGACTAAAATCCAATTTCTTGCAACCGGAATGTCAGAAAGACAAATAAATCAAACTTTTTATGATTACAGGTAATAAGTTCTACAAATGGTATCTATAATGAGTATCGTGTATCTTCTTGGATTTCAATCATTAGGATGTTAAATCTCTCGTATCTTCTCCTTGATCCTTCTTCATGTTGGAAAATATGGGTATAAGTCCCATATTGGTAAGTCATATTTTTGAGCATTATGACTAAAAGATGTGTGAGATATGATGATATTCTCTTAATAATGGAAATTATTATTTTCCATTAGAATTTGGCTCAAATATTATGGCATAAATTAATTTGATTTTGTTTCAGATTAATTGATATGGTGTATGTCTTGATCTGATTCTGTTTCAGATTATTTATGGAATAGAGTAGCTTGCAAGTATTACACCGATTCCATAATTAATGATATTTAATTATGGAAAAGAGTAGCGCACAAGTCTATCTACACCTATATAAACACCTCTAAGGCGTTAGGGTTAGACACACCAAAACATATTTGCCTCTAAACACAAATCTCTCTCTCGGTGATAGTTTCGTGCTCGTTCAAACTCGCTGAAGGTGCTCGTTATCCATAACGCCGCCGCTACCTCGTTTTATCCTGGGAGGCTATCGACTCGCACATACGGTGAGAGGCGAAATAGCTTTAAGGAGACAGTTTCAACTGGACTCGAGGATCTCTCTTCTGTTTATATCTTTTCTTCCTCCGTTTGATCTCGTTTACTCACGCACACACTTGTTTGATTATTTGTATTAATCGCAGATTGTTTTAACAATCTTAAAGCTAATTTTTTTTATATACATCTGTGACTGATACATCTGTATCTGCTTGTTTTGTTGAGTAACAGATCGATGGAGAACCAAACTGTGAACGATTCGATGAACATGACGGCTGATCCCAACGCACAGATCACTGGATCTGATGGGGTTCACCAGCAGCCGATTAACCCTAACGCACGGATCGTACGGTCTGATGGGGGTCAAACGCCTGTTGGACATGTGCCTTCGGAACATGTGCCTGTGGGACACACTGTCATTGGACAGTTTAGTGTTCCTCTTGGACAGATATCGGCAGGATTCACTCCTCCGATCATACCTGCGGTGCCTACTGGTGTGCATACACCTGTAGTACAGACGCACGTACCATCTGTTCCACCCGTGGTGCCTGCTGCACCTGTTATGCCAACTGTGCCTGCTGCACATGCTGAAAAACCTGAGAAGTTCAACGGAACGAACTTCAAACGTTGGCAACAAAAGATGCACTTTTATCTGACCACGTTGCATATGGATCGCTTCCTTAAGGAAGAACCACCGTTGCTCACTGCTGAGAGTAACATGCAGACTGTGTATGCTGCTGATGCTTGGAAGCACTCCGACTACATCTGTCGGAACTATGTGTTAAATTGTTTGTCTGACTCGTTGTATAACGTATACAGCGCGAAGCCAACAGCTAAGGTCTTATGGGAGTCA
This sequence comes from Apium graveolens, assembly GCF_009905375.1. Classification (NCBI taxonomy): domain Eukaryota; kingdom Viridiplantae; phylum Streptophyta; class Magnoliopsida; order Apiales; family Apiaceae; genus Apium; species Apium graveolens. Next base: position 143,297,727 of record NC_133650.1, read on the forward strand.
CTTGACCATAAGTATAAAACCGAGGACGCTGGGGCAAAGAAGTGGATTGTTGGCCGCTTTCTTGATTATAAGATGGCAGACTCTAAGACTGTGGTCAGTCAGGTGCAGGAACTGCAGGTGATCATTCATGACATTCATGCTGAGGGAATGGTCATAAGTGAGTCTTTCCAAGTTGCTGCTGTTATTGAAAAGCTTCCACCTGGATGGAAAGATTTCAAGAACTACCTTAAGCACAAGCGAAAGGAGATGTCTATGGAGGATCTTATTGTTAGACTTCGTATTGAAGAAGACAACAGAGGGTCCGAGAAGAAAGTTAATGTTGCCACTGAGAAGGCAAACATGGTGGAGCATGCTCAAAGCTCCAAGCCCAAGAAGGCTAATTCTGGTAAAGGGGCAAAGCTGGCACCCAAGGGAGGGATTTCGAAGTCGAAATTTCAAGGGACGTGCTACAACTGTGATAAAGTTGGTCATAGGTCTTCTGACTGCAAGAAGCCCAAGAAGCCCAACAAGAAGAAAGAAGCAAACATGGTAGAGAATATCTCCAAGGAGATGGGTGACATAGACCTCTGTGCTACGGTCTCTGAAGTGAACCTGGTCGGTTCTAATCCACGTGAATGGTGGATTGATACTGGTGCTACTAGGCATGTTTGCTCAGACAAGGCGGTTTTCTCTAGCCTCAAAGCTTCCGATGCTGGTGAGAAGCTCTACATGGGGAATTCAGCAACTTCTACCATTGAGGGTGAAGGCACGGTGATCCTGAAGATGACCTCTGGGAAGAATCTGACTTTGAAGAATGTACTTTATGTGCCTGATATTCGCAAGAACCTTGTGTCTGGTTCTCTGTTGAATAAGCATGGCTTTCGCATTGTAATAGAGTCAGATAAAGTTATTTTGTCTAAGAGTGGTATGTTTGTAGGCAAGGGTTATTTAACTGATGGGCTTTTTAAGCTCAATGTAATGTCCGTTAAGGACGATAATGAAATGAAGAATTCTTCTGCTTACTTGCTTGAGTCTCCTAATTTATGGCATGCTAGATTAGGACATGTAAATTATGACACTTTACGACGTTTAAGTGCAAAAGAATACATACCTAAACTTACTATCGATTCAAAACATAAGTGTGAGACTTGTGTTGAGGCAAAATTAACGAGATCATCATTTAAACGTGTGGAAAGGAACACCAAAGTGCTAGACCTAATACATAGCGATATATGTGATTTAAAATTCGCTCCAACAAGAGGAGGAAACAAGTATTTTATTACATTCATTGATGATTGTACAAAATACTGCTATGTATATTTGTTGAAAAGCAAAGACGAAGCTATAGATAAATTTAAAATCTATAAGGAAGAAGTTGAGACACAACAAACTGAGAAAATTAAAACGATACGAAGTGATCGTGGAGGTGAATATGTTGAACCGTTTGGGGAATTCTGTTCACAACATGGTATAATCCATGAGGTCACTGCACCATACTCCCCTCAGTCAAATGGTGTGGCTGAAAGGAAGAATCGCACTCTGAAAGAGATGATGAATGCGATGTTGTTAAGCTCTGGGCTCCCACAATCGATGTGGGGAGAAGCCATCTTAAGCGCAAATAATATTTTAAATATTACGATGCGCAAGAATAAGGATGTAAGTCCTTATGAAATGTGGAAGAAAAAGAAACCAAGTTATCAACACCTGAAAGTGTGGGGGTGCCTTGCAAAGGTACTGATCCCTACACCGAAGAAGGTGAAGATAGGTCCTAAGACTGTGGATTGTGTCTTCATTGGATATCCTCCACACAGCACTGCATATCGGTTTCTTGTTCATGAATCCAAGATTCCTGATATTCAAAAGAATACCATTATGGAATCAAGGAATGCCTCATTTTTTGAGACGATGTTTCCCTGTAATCCAGGAAACCAACAACCTACGACGTCTAAACGATCTCATGAGTCTGTAGATGACGATAATGGGAGTGACGAAAGTGAAAACGAAAATGTGGGGGTAGTGAGAAGGAGCAAAAGACAACGAACGGAGAAATCCTATGGGTCTGATTTTATGACCTATTTGCTCGAAGAAGGTGACCCAAAAACTTATAAGGAGGCGGTTACCTCACCTGATGGGCCTATGTGGAAAGAGGCCATCAAGAATGAAGTTGATTCAATTATGCAAAATCATACTTGGGAATTAGTGGACTTGCCAACTGGTTGCAAACCATTAAGTAGCAAGTGGGTTTTCAAGAAGAAGTTGAAAACTGATGGCACTATTGATAAGTATAAGGCCAGACTTGTAATTAAAGGATACAAGCAACAAAAAGGCCTTGATTACTTTGATACATATTCTCCTGTAACGAGAATAACGTCCATAAGGATGATGTTTGCTATTGTTGCAATGCGTAATCTAACTGTACATCAAATGGATGTGAAAACAGCTTTCCTAAATGGAGACATAGATGAAGAAATCTATATGGAACAACCTGAAGGGTTTGTTGTCCCAGGACAAGAAAGGAAAGTGTGTAGATTGGTGAAATCATTGTATGGTTTGAAACAAGCGCCTATGAAATGGCATGAAAAATTTGATGAGGTCGTGCTGGCCAATGGTTTCAAAATCAATGAATGTGATAGCTGTGCCTATTACAAGGATAACGAGAACAACTATGTCAAGGAGAATGACAATGGCTATGTCATGATGACACTATATGTAGATGATGTACTTATTGCTGGAAGCAATGATAAAGTTATCAAATCTACAAAGGACATGTTGAAATCAAGGTTCGACATGAAAGATATGGGACTAGCAAATGTAATTCTGGGAATTCAAATTTCTAGAACATCAGAGGGTCTCGCATTAAGTCAACCACATTATGTTGACAAGATCCTTGAGAAGTTTCTTAAGGATGACTTTGAGAAAGCTAGGACACCTGTGGATATGACTTTGCACCTATCCAAGAACAAAGGTGTAGCTGTTTCCCAATTGGAATACTCGAGGATAATTGGTAGTCTGATGTACCTCATGAGTTGTACAAGACCAGACATTGCATACTCAATTAGCAAGTTGAGTAGGTTTACGAGTAATCCGGGAGCTGATCACTGGAAAGCGATTATAAGGGTACTAAGGTACTTGAGGGGAACTCGAGACTATGGACTGCACTATGGCAGATACCCAGCAGTATTAGAAGGATATACTGACGCAAATTGGATATCTAGCAAGAAAGCACTTAAGTCTACGAGCGGCTATGTGTTTACATTAGCTGGAGCGGCAATATCATGGAAATCCTCAAAACAAACGGTGATAACTCATTCCACGATGGAAGCTGAGTTTGTGGCACTAGATAAATGCGCCGAAGAGGCTGAATATCTACGTCAGTTTCTGGAGGATATTCCAAGATGGCCAAAGCCTGTAACTGCGATAGGGATTCATTGTGATAGTCAATCCGCTATTGGCAGAGCGCAGAGCACGATGTATAATGGAAAGTCTCGTCATATACGACGACGACACAGTTCCATTAGACAATTGATCTCAACCGGAATTATCACTATTGACTATATACCGTCAAAAGATAATATCGCGGATCCACTAACCAAAGGGTTATCAAAAGAAGTGGTTGAGAAATCATCGAGAGGGATGGGCCTTAAGCCTATTGCTTAACGGCATCATGGTGGACACCCAACCATTGCTGACTGGAGATCCCAAGAACTTGGTTCAATGGGACAACTAAATCATGATGACCAAATCACTGTGGGGGTAACCCCTGGCCTGTTCCTATGATGAGGAAACAGTGAGACCCGTAAGGTACGAGGTTAAGCTTTGAGCTTTTAATGATCTTTGATGAATACATGGAGCTCAGGAGTGAACGCATGGAATTCAGTTGAGTAAACGCGGGTTACTCTATAAGATAAAGATCACCTATGTGGGAGAGAAGTGGGGCCGCTTCAAAGGAGAATTGCGAGGCACAATTCTTTAGAAACTTCTGCAGAACCAGGACGATGTTCCATGGCCAAAATGGACATACTCATGAGAGCTGAACGAGTCAGAAACGATATAGTGATAAGTATATCATCGTTTACATAAACGGTCGAACAGTTCAAGGACAAGCACGTCTACTGTCTACCAGTAAAGTCGGTATGCTTACTCGAGCGAAGGTTCAAGGAGCATTCTCTACCTATCGTATGCTATATCTGATCGAAGAAACTATCACCAAGTCAAACTCCGTGTCTGTCTGTCTGTCTAGTGTGTGCTACTAAGATCACCAATCTCACCCATGTGGGGGATTGTTGGAAAATATGGGTATAAGTCCCATATTGGTAAGTCATATTTTTGAGCATTATGACTAAAAGATGTGTGAGATATGATGATATTCTCTTAATAATGGAAATTATTATTTTCCATTAGAATTTGGCTCAAATATTATGGCATAAATTAATTTGATTTTGTTTCAGATTAATTGAATGGTGTATGTCTTGATCTGATTCTGTTTCAGATTATTTATGAAATAGAGTAGCTTGCAAGTATTACACCGAATAATTAATGATATTTAATTATGGAAAAGAGTAGCGCACAAGTCTATCTACACCTATATAAACACCTCTAAGGCGTTAGGGTTAGACACACCAAAACATATTTGCCTCTAAACACAAATCTCTCTCTCGGTGATAGTTTCGTGCTCGTTCAAACTCGCTGAAGGTGCTCGTTATCCATAACGCCGCCGCTACCTCGTTTTATCCTGGGAGGCTATCGACTCGCACATACGGTGAGAGGCGAAATAGCTTTAAGGAGACAGTTTCAACTGGACTCGAGGATCTCTCTTCTGTTTATATCTTTTCTTCCTCCGTTTGATCTCGTTTACTCACGCACACACTTGTTTGATTATTTGTATTAATCGCAGATTGTTTTAACACTTCATATAGTATGGATTCTGATGAACTATCTATTTCTAAATTGATTACCAGGAAGAAGGTTATTTCATGGACAATTGAATGGAGGTTTCATTCTACAGATGTCGTGTTGCGTAACCACGGGTGGGCATCAATATAACCCCGTACTTGGGACTTTCCTTGCTTTGGTCTTTTTGTCTGATCTATAATTTCTTTTGTCTAAGTGATAAACCTTTAAAGTGTATATATATATATATGCCTTCATATATTGAACATTTGAGAGACTTTCATTTGTGATTATATTTGTGTTTTACTGCTTGGATGTGGATGTGTGTCGATTTAAATAATTTCAGTGTTGAATTTTTATCCGACTTTTTAAGACTTGTAACAGGTTTCAGTATTACACTTTTCTCTTCTTTCAGAAATATTTTCTTCTTTCAGAAATATTTTTTCTTGCATTTCATCATATTTTATTACTCATTTATTATCTTGGCTTACACTACTTAAATTTTGTGCAATTGTTTTTTCTCAGAGTTGATGATAATACAAGCCTCTCTTCAGCTATTATGAATCATCTTAAACCTGGTCCTTTCAATCATCAGTTGAAGCGATTCTGCGAGGAACCACTGCATTCTCTCAATTTTTTTATCCGAAAATTTCAGGTATTTAATCTTGCTTATCTTTATAACGGGTTTGGGTTTTTACTTTATACTAGTATTTTTTTAAACATAATTCAAATGGAAACTATATTACTACAAATTAAATTTGCGATCAGCTTTTTTATGATTAGGATGAAGACCTATCTTTAATATTGGGAGCCTTTTAGACATTTTGGATATTGTTACTGGGTCTAGTGATTAGCTTGAAACACTTAATTCATTTTTGATCTGAAGTTAATGAAATTATTTGTGTAAATGTGTTCTTAAATATTTTTGTACACTACTGGGCAGCCACAGTAGTATCAATCTTCTCCTTTATTGAGGCTTTCCGTAGGGCTGAGCAAAACCGAACCGAAACCAAAAAATCGAACCGAACCGTATAATTTTGGTTCGGTTTGGTTTGAATTTTTTTCAGAATTTCGGTTAATTCGGTTTTTCGGTTTGAACCGAAATAAAAACGGATTGGTTCGGTTTGTCAGAATATTGGTTCGGTTTAACCGAATTAACCGAATTATATATACATACATTTGAATTATATTTTTTATATAATACAACATCTATTATCTATTATAAGTATAACAATAAAATTGGGGGAACTTTGATCATGAAAATGATAGTGTTTGTGTTAACAATTTGCTTATTAATTAGGATATTGCAGTCATTGTATCTGAATTCAAGATCATTGAATCTGAATTCGAGTTAGGTTTGTTTTTTGCATGTTGTGTTCTATAGCTACTGTTAGTTCTCTAGGAATCCTTCTTATTAAACTCAAATCCCTTCAAAACTCATGTCCCACGAAGAATTTTTTTTTAAAAAAATATTTGTGTACCAATGTTTAAGATAGCAGTGTCAGTGTCACTTGCACACCACGAAGTTCATGATCCTCCTGTTAATTGCATTTTTTTATTATTTATTTTACCATTTTTTAAATATTATTTTATCACAAACATAAATAATAATTTAAACATCATAATATTGAGTTTTTAAAATTTCGGTTTTTCTAAATCGAACCGAATAAACCGGAAAAATTCGGTTCGGTTTTTCGGTCGGTTTTTAAATAATTTCGGTTCGGTTCGGTTTGAAAAAAAATTACTAATTTGGTTTTGGTTATTTCGGTTCGGTTCGGTCCCGAATGCTCAGCCCTAGCTTTCCGTGTTCATTGACTATTCTTGCATATGTTGTCATCAAATTCTCTACTTACTTTATGCATGTATTTCTCTGGGATGGCCATTTCGAATTTAGCAGGTCACCCAGCCTTCGGAATTTATAGGATCTGATCATAGTATGATACTCATACTCAATTCACACATTTCTGTGTAAATTTATTGTACCTGTTTTGTATTGTTCTTTAAATGCAGCATTCGAAGTCACCATTCGTCCAGCTAGATATAGAGGCACCAATATGTGAGCAGTTGGCCAATTTAGGTATCATTGAGTACCCTGTAATTTATGTATTCCTACCTTCGCACCATTATGATTTTGAATTTACCAAATTTGAAATTCTTCATAAGCTTGACCATAAGGAGTTCATAAAGAATCGAGAACCGAGTCCAAAAGGAGTTCTCTTCAGGGAGGAGGTAATTAAGGAGGAAAATTCCTCGGATCCTTAAGTTCTTAATGTCAATGAATATGTGAAGAAAGATGGAACTGACCCAGAGTCTGTACAACTGACAAGAACTGAGGAAAAACCCGCAGACACGCTAGACAGCTCTTCATGTGCAACAGCAAGTGAACAAGAAGGGACAAAGAATGATATATTCTTTGACAAAGCTTTAGATGAGCAGTTGGATTTTAGTGTCAATTCTACTGTGGCAGAAATAATTGAAAAGCTAGACCCTGAACTTGTGCAAGGGTTATTAGGTTCAATTTCGAGTCTGATATCAGAATCAAGTTTTGAAGATCTTTTTAATCGTGATGGGGTGTTCATGGAGGAACTGGGACTAGTGGAAACAAATGATCCGCCAGGTTCAAGCAAAGTTTTGCCAGTAGAGGAGGAGCTAGAGGAAGGAGAGATACCTCAATAGTGGATAATTTATATTCACATTTGCAGAGGTACAGAACTGCAGAAGTGAGTCGTCTTCAATGCATATCTGCAGCATTGATTTTTCTCAAGATAATGAAGCAAGGATGACAACACCACTGATGTGTTCTTTGTTGTTTCTACAATGGTGTTACTTGATTGCGGAAGTTGGATGTTCATAATGTTTAAAGGCCTGCAAATTGCAATGACATGTACTCCTGGTCCCTTGTAGTTAAACTTATGATCTTCATATATCAGCGAATATTTAACGCAACAATCTTGCAATTACTACACGTCTTTCAATTGCTGTACCATTTTTGTTGAAAATAGAACCAGAAACCCAATTTAAGTCGGATCATTCAACTGTTTTCTGTAGTCATCAGTTGTTTGTCAGGGGTGTATTGTGTTTTGTATTATTTAAGAGCTATTATTCGTTTTTCTGTGCTACGCTGCGGGGCGATATGTTAGGATGGTAAGTGTTGTAACTTTTTAAACATACATAAATAGCCGGGAAGTAGTAGCAGTTGAGATTATTGCAGTTAAGGTTGCATTTGTGAAATAAGAGTAATATGATGCATAGATGGCGGTTATGTAGGAACAGTTAAGATATTTATGCCCTAGATATTCTATTTGTTTTGGTAAATGTTTAGTTGCATGAAGAAATTTAATATTCAGGAGATGTATCTAGCCTAGTTGTAGGTCAATGAGTTGGTATTTTGGCGAATGTAATTATTTTTATCAAACAATGAGTTCGTAGTTGTGACGCTGTGATGGAAGTTAGTATATTTTGTAAAAACACAATTAATCTCATATTTTTTGTGATCTTGGTACACACAGAAAGGTTGGACAAATACTTGAGCGCTTGGGTATTCAATGTTGCTGTTTGTGTAATTTTAGAGAGTTATTTTGTTTGTACTATTATTATTTATAGATTTTATTATAAAAGGGTTTTTTCGTAGTAGCCAATTAGCAAAGAAATTTAGATAGATTGGAATAGATTCATTTTTGCGGAGAATAGAGTGGGTATTGTGTTGTGGGTTTAGTCATCAGAAATTGCTGCTGATTGTGAAGACTTTTGTTTTGCTTTTCAAGTTTTTGAAAATCTATGCTAAAGTGCCTACTAAACCCCACCATTGTTTACTACAATTTAAGCATACACTGAATATTGAATCTGCTTGAAGTCTTGAATTGATGCTTAATGCAGCGTTGCATCTCACGATATCCCCTTTTTGTTTAGGTGGCAACACCATTTGATTTTTGCAATGCACATTTTGTACGGGCCTATAGCTATCATCGTATAATATTTTACTCCTATTCAGATTACAATTTGCTTGAGGATGTTAAAAGAGTTGCTGAATCTGCTCAAAGAAAGAGAGCTAATCTCTGTGGAGATTCTGAAAAGCTTCCTTTTCCTCTCAAAAGTCTTTATTGAGCAGCGGCAAGTGGGAGGACTAAACTCGTATTTCTTGCAACCGGAATGTCAAAAAGACAAATAAATCAAACTTTTAACAACAGGTAAGAAGTTCTACAAATTGGTATCTATAATTAGTATTGTGTATCTTCTTGGATTTCAATCATTAGGATGTTAAATCTCTTGTATCTTCTCCTTGATCCTTCTTCGTATAGTTGTCATTTTAGCATTTACATAAATATATGCGTGTATGAAAAAAAAAATATTATTCAAGCTGTGAATAGTGCAATCCGCAAACTAGTTCCATAAATAAGTATAGAATATCTGCTTCCTTACTAATAATTTATATAGCCTTAAATTACAAAATTCATGAAGAGGTAGGAGAGATGATCAGATGATATCTTATCCTAATTTTAAACAAGTATGTAGAAAATGAATGGATAAGTATAAGGGAATGGCTTGTGGGCATGGTTCACTTCAGGGATTTTGTCTTTGAGGAATATGAGGTAACAAGTTTGGGTGTTTTTTTTGTAGTTTTTTAAATAAACATAAATAGCCAGGTTACATGAATTAGTAGTAGTTGAGATTATTTAATTGCAGTTAGGATTGTATTTGTGAAGAGTAATATGATGCATGGGTGGTGGTTATGGTGCTTACCTCCATGTAAGTAAAGTAATGGGATAGTGTTTTCAATATTGGGCGGAAGGGGATTGTAAGAAGATATGCTAATCACCACATGAAAATGAAATTTGCAATGATAATAGGTGAAACACTCGGTTAACAAGGCTTGTTTATTTCTTTCAACTCACAGGACTTTAAATATATCGCTTCTATGTACTGCTAGATATTTGTCATAAGTTGCAAACTACATAGACATCAAGTGGTCGCTGCTGTCTTTTATGATATTAGTATAAATTATCTAGGGCACACACTTCTACACAATTAATTTATTGCATCGCTTTTTCTAGAAACTACTCGAAATTTGTACAGCATGCCATTTATAATTATGCAGCATATTCTTTTCTTTCCCTGCATCATCAATTTCAGTACATTTCTCTTTTGGAAATGTTTGAGGTTCGCCGCCATTTGGCCCTATGGATTCTGATTTTACAGTATTGCAGGGGTAGATACTATATAAGAAACAATAACCAAGAAACTATAAAAATTAAAACGTGGTCGGTGAGTTTATATTTAATATAGTTAGAATGTTAGGCATCTGATATAACTGGGTTGCCATCATAAGGGATTGCTAATTGAAGACTTCTGTTTTGCTAATTGAAGTACCTACTAAACCCCACCATTGTATACTAAGTCTACAATTTAAACATTTACTTAATATTGAATCTACTTGAAGTCTTGAATTGATGCTTAATGTCATGTTGCATCTCAAGATATTCCCTTTTTGTCGAGTAGGTTCCAACACCATTTGATTTTTGCAATATAATTTTTTTTATGGGGCTGTACCTATTATCGTAAAATCTTTTACTCCTATTCAGATTACAATTTTCTTGAAGATGTTAAAAGAGTTGCTGAATCTGCTCAAAGAAAGAGAGCTAAACTTTGTGGAAGATTCTGAAAAGCTTCCTTTTCGGCTCAAAAGTCTTCGTGGAGCAGCAGCAAGTCGGATGACTAAAATCCAATTTCTTGCAACCTGAATGTCAATAAGATAAAAAAATCAAACTTTTTACGAAAACAGGTAAGAAGTTCTACAAATTGGTATTTATAATTAGTATTATGTTTCTTCTTGGGTTTCAATCATCAGGATGTTAAATCTCTTGTATCTTCTCCTTGATCCTTCTTCATATAGTTGTCATTTTAGCATTTACATATATATGCATGTATGTAAAATAATAATAATACTTATTATTCAAGCTGTCATTTGTGCAATCCACAAACTAGTTTCATAAATAAGTATATCGAATCGTAAATATATCTTCTTTCTACTGATTAGTTATATAGCCTTAAATTACAAGATTCAAGAAGCGGTAGGAGAGATAATCAGATGATCTCTTATCCTAACTTAAAACAAGTGTGTAGAAAAGGAATGGATTTTAATTCAATGCATGGCATCGCTTCAGAATGCTATTCGAATGGTATAATCTTTGGTGAACTAACAGATTTACTAACTATGGATGACTCTGGGAAAAATAGTAGTTAGACAGAACTCAGTCGAATCAGACCGTAAAGAAAGTAAGGAATAAAATGGAATTTTTAAGCATATGAGAGAGGCGGGGAACATTGGCTTCCATGACATTTCAAGATTACTTACTCTTATAGCCATCTGAATTATGCTCCCTGTCCGCTAAGACTGGCTGATTTTCACTTTTATATCCCGAAATAAATAACTCCCTCTCAGTAATTAGAATCATATTCTATCAGTTTATCTATTAGAATCCATGGGAGACAACGCGATCAATTTAAACTCCATCCCAGTTTTTAGATGCTTTATGAACTCATATATGAAACCTGATTCAGTGCTTTATTTTTCAGCTGTCATAAATCTTAATAAGTAATAAGCTCACCCATAACCTTAACTACGAAAGGAGGCCTTAGTTTGATCATACTATATAATTAACATTCTTGCTCACTCGTACGAGTTCATAGACAGACTGAAAAACAGAAAACTTAAATATAATTGGGGGATGGGAGGACTTAAACCAAGACCCTCCCTCTTTAAGTTAGATCAAATTATATTCAACAAATCATAATGTACACTGCACTTCTTTAGTTTCCCAAAACATCCATGGTCCGTAGCACAAGCTTAGCAGAATGGGAGGACCTCTTAGGTCGAGAACTATCCTCTCCCCAGTTCACACTCTGGTATTTAGTCACTTGTAATAATCCTGTAGTAACTTAAAGGCACTTGTGGGCATGGTTAACTTCAGGGATCTTGTCTTTGAGGATAAAGTAACAGGTTTTATCCAGACTAAGTGATAAGGCACTGTCTTCTGTCGAGTGAAATATTTACATGTTGCATTCCAAACCTATATCAAAGGAGACGTACATTGTCCAGGGCCTAAAGAATTACAAGGAAACTTAAAACCAACACAATCTAATCTAATTTGCTTATTTATATGGGAATACCCCTTATTTATTTTCGATAAATATGGCTAGTCCTCCGGCATTTATTATTCTTGTTGCATAATTGGATTGCATTAGGGTGGGGAGGGGGGGACAAATAATGTTGTATTTATGCAGATCAACGTCTTGTGTACTTTTAAGCATCTCAGCTGTTTCCTGTTCTCTTTACCACACCCCTCATGTTTGAAGATAACAGATACTATGGATTCTGATGTACTATTTATTTGTAAATTGATACCAGGGAGAAGGTTATTTCATGGAAAATTGAATGGAGGATTCATTCTACAGATGTTGTGTTGTGTAACCACGGGTGGGCATCAATATAACCCTGTACTTGGAATTTTCCTTGCTTTCGTGTTTGTATCTGATCTATAATTTCTTTTTCCAAGTGATCTAATTCTAAAGCATATATCATTTGAGAGACTTTCATTTGTGATTAACTACATTTGTGTTGTACTGTTTGGACGTGGATATGTGTCCATTTAAATATTTTCAGTGCTAAATTTTTATCTGACTTTTTGATACTTGTAGCAGGGTTCATTATTACACTTTTCTCTACTTTCAGATAATTTTTCTCTTGCATTCCATTGTATTTTATTACTCATTTGATTATCTTGGCTTTCCACTTTTTAGATTTTGTGCAATTGCTTTTTTATCAGAGTGAATGATAATACAAGCCTCTCTTCAGCTATTATAAATCATCTTGAACCTGGTCCTCTTAATCATCGGTTCAAGCGATTCTGTGAGGAACCACTGCAGTCACTCAAATTTTTCATAACGGGTTTGGGTTTATACTTTATACTAGTATTTTTTTTAACTTAATTCAAATGGAAACTACAGTACTACAAATAAATTTTGTGATCAGCAATAGTATATTTTCTATGATTACTTGATTAGTATGAGGACTTATCTTTAATAAGTAGTGGCTGTCATGTGTTTTTCTCCAGGAATTATCCTATTGGGGTTCTTTTTGACATTTTGGACATAGCTATTGTGTCTAGTAGTTAGCTTGGAACACTTACGTCATTTTTGATCAAAAGTTAATGAGATTATTTGTGTAAATGTGTTTTTAAATTTTTTTTATACTTGTAAGAGAAGTTAAAGAGATTATGACTCAACTGTGCAACCACAGTAGTGTTAATAATCTCCTTTATTGAAGAAGGGGCTTTATGTGTTCATTGATTTTTCTTGCATATGCTGTCGTCAAAATCTCTACTTTATGCCTGTATTTCTCCGTTATGGCCATTTTGATTTTAGCTGGTCTCCTAGCCTTTGGAATTTCTAGGATCTGATCACAGTATGATACTGATACTCATTTCACACATTTCAGAGTAAATTTATTTGATCTGTATTGTATTGTTCCTTAAATGCCGGGTGTGAAGTCACCTTTCATCGAGCTAGATAGAGGCACCAATATTTGAGCAGCTGGCCAATTTAAGTATCATTGAGTACCCTGTTATTCATGTACTGATAGCTTTGCACCATTATGATCATGAAGTCACCAAAGTTGAAATTCATCATAAGCTCGACCATAAGGAGTTCATAAAGAATCAAGAACTGAATCTAAAAGGAGTTCTCTTCAGGGAGGAGGTAACTGAGGAGGAAAATTCTTTGGATCTTAAATTTCTTGATGTCATGAAATATGCGAAGAAAGATGGAACTGACCCAGAGTCCGTACAACTGACAAGAACCGAGGAAAAACAAGCAGACACGCTAGACAGCTCTTCATGTCATGTGCAACAACAAGTGAACAAGAAGGGACAAAGAATGAAATGTTCTTTGATGAAGTTTTAGATGAGCAGTTGGATTTTAGTGTCAATTCTACTGTGGCAGAATAATTGAAAAGCTGGACCCTGAACTTGTGCAAGGGTTTTTAGTTTCATGTTTGGATCTGATATCAGAATCAAGTTCATGGAGGAACTGGGACTAGTGGAAACAAATGATCTGCCCGGTTCAAGCAAAGTTTTGCCAGTAGAGGAGGAGCTAGAGGGAGGAGAGATACCTCAATAGTGGATATTTTACGTCCACATTTGCAGAGGTGCAGAACTGGCATGAACTGCAGTACTGATTCGTGTCCAGTGCATATCCGCAGCAATGATTTTTCTGTATTCTATTAGCTGCTCATTATTACGATCCAAATTCCTCAAGATAATGAAGCAAGGATGACAAAACCACCGATGTGTTCTTTGGTGTTTCTACAATGGTGTTACTTGATTCTTGAAGTTGCATGTTCAAAATGTTTAAAGGCCTGCAATGACATGTACTTCTGGTCCCTTGTAGTTAAACTTAGGATCTTCATATATCAGCGAATATTTAGCGCAACAATCTTGCAATTGTTGTACCATTATCGTTGAAAATAGAACCAAAAATCCAATTTAAGTCAGATCATTCAATTGTAGACATCAGTCGTTTGTGTCAGGGGAGTATTGTGTTTTGTACTATTATTTAAGAGTTGAAGATATGGAAGCCTTATTATTAATGTTTATATTAGTCTTAATCTACTCTTAATCAATGTTAGACAGAGAAATCATATAATGTTAATTATGTCATAGAAAAAAAGTAAATTGTTTCATTATTTTAAATGTTAATGAACACAGAATTGTATTGAGATCATTTCGAAATATATCTATCAAAGTGCTAAAAATGATATCTATTTTGTTTAAATTTGAAAGTTTCCCAAGTCCCTGCTAGTAACACTACTTGGTAACGCTGAGATGGATACTATTTATGACAAGAGCCTTCACATGTAAAAAAATAATTATGAAAATAAATAAAAGAGACTTGCATATGTATAATTGCCATCCAAATAAGAAGATATTTGAAGAACAGTAAGGGACATTTCTCATCACACATTGTGGTCACAAGGCAGCTGAGAAACAAACTAGAAATCTGTTTATCATCATCCATGGAATTTTCCACAATTCTCCCACTCTCTCAGCTGTCATGTTTCATTCCAAAAACATGTACCTTAATCAGAGCTCATCCTTTTAAACCATGGAGACACAGAAATTCAAAGCCTGCTCGTTTTCGATGTCAAAAGATGTATGTTCCAGGTAACAGAAACTTGTACAGTGTCAACAGACATCCAAAATACTTGTATTTGGGCATTATTTTTGTATGGTTAAGGCCTTTTTGTTTGATGCAGGATTTGGAGAAGCATCACCTGAAAAAAAGGCAGCCAAAAACATGCACAATTTCTTCACTTATATTGCTGTCAGAATTGTTGGTGCACAACTGGAGGTTCCTTCAGTCCCCTCTTGTTATGTAACTCCATTTCTAAAGTTTAAAGTGTGATTCTTCAATTGTGTCTATGCATGCCACACAATTCTTTTCTACTACTCAAATATCTCACCATATAATAGCAGTTGACTGAGGTGGGAAGAACAAAAAGATGAGATCCATGTTTGGACAGAGTAGCCGATTTCTCTGATTTATACCCCAATTGCTGCAGAAATTTTTTATTTTAGTTCAGTTTATGATAAACGTTTAACTTCTAAATCTGTATTAGTTATCATAAACTGAAATCTTAAGTGTCAATAGGGTTAATTCCTAATGTTATTGAGACCATCCTAGATTTTGGATTCGATTCTTGCTCAGTCTGAGATTTGTTAGAATTGAAGGCATTTATAAGATTAGTAAGTTATGCCTATTTACTCATTTGTTTCAACAATCTCCTACGTTTAGTAAACCGAAAAGGACCAAAACTTCTAACTGACTGAAACAAATGAAGCATGACACTGCACTTAAGCTTTATGAGCATATTTAATATTGCAATTTTTTTGGCATTTTTTGAATAAAGATATCTAAACAATTAATCTAACTACGATTATTTGACAGAACAGAGCTACAACACTGAAGCCCACAAAGATTTATTGGAATTTTTGGACAAAAACTCTTTGAATGACGGGGATAAGTTTTGCGCTGCTCTGATGCGAGAATCTCCAAGGCATAAAGGTTTAGGTATGTACAGTATATGAGCAATTTGTCTAGTTTCCTAGTTCTACCACAGTACTTCTGACTCTGAAGATGTTTTTGGTGATCAATTGGTTGGAATTACTACATGGCTTCCTCCTCTGCAGCGATGCGCATTCTAGAGGTCAGTGTCTTCATAAAAGTTGGCCAAGTTTGTTTTGTTTCACCAGTATTATAGAACATTTCATGTATCTTAAATAAGCAATACTGCACCAACAACACACAGGTTCGATCTTCGTACTGCAAGAAAGACTTTGAATGGGACAATCTTCAGCGATTAGCATCCAAGGTTGAAAAAAATAAATTATGATTCAATTCCTCTCCCTGATTCAGTTAACCCGACATTTCAATAATTTGCATTGCTGGTTTTGGCAGATGGCCGATGAGTCCAACACAAGAATTATGAGGGATTATGTTCTGGAAACCAGTCATGACCCAAAAATTGATTAAGAACAAGATGTTTATTCCAGTGCCATGTGCTAAAAAGGTGTATAGAGATAAGCCAGTCAATTGGAGTCACCAATGGAGCATAATGTTCAAATGCATCAAGGACTATGAACATATGATCGCCCTGCTTTCATCATAGCTTTGATTATCCCCTCCAATAAGTTTATAGTTGTAGACTTGTTGGAGAAACGGCTACGGAAGAATTTAAATTTATATATTTTATCATACAAATTTGTGCTTTATCTTTCTTTCCTAATTACAAATAACTCGATTTTTAAAAAAACTTCTGCACCATTTATTTATCACCCGAAATGTCTTAAATTGGTCGTCATAATGTATATGGCGTTTGGATCGTTCGAATACGGGAATAGGAATGAGAGGTGTTAATGAAAAAGTGAATGACATGGTATTAGACCTTACAATACTGGTATACAACACGTTATTACGGTACGAAATGACACGAATTAAGTTCGAAAATTTGGTACACGAACACGAAAAAATACGAATATAATTAGTGTCGGTTTGGGTTTCCGATTTAGGTACACGTTACGGAACGAAAGTACGCGGAATATATAAATAGTTAAATTTTTAAAAATATATTATATACATAGGGAGTTGCTCAAATGAGAACCCCAATTATAATGAGATATGAGATCTAATCTCAGCCCTCTATTTTGTTATATTTTAACATTTTTGTTTTAATCCCTACTACACATTTAAATTGTCTTACCCTTATCCCTGCACATCTCTTCACCCCACCTGCCGCCGCCTCAGAACTGCTCCACCACCGCCCATCCGATAACCACCGCGAACTCATCTCTCTCCCCTCTCTCCCTCCCTCCCTCTCTATCTCTCCCCGTCCCTCCATCTTCATCCCCTACCTCCACCGTCTTGCATCACCGCACCTGATATCTTTTCTCAACGGAATAATTTTCGGTCTTTTTCAGCTTCAAAACCAGCGATTACAGATATTTAAACAACCTCCGAATTAACAGAAATTTCAAATTTGTTTATATTCGGATATGGTAATTTTATTAAGAGTTTGTAGTTGGCCGAAAATGGTGAAGAAAAGTGGGTGAGGCCTGGAATTGTTGAATGAATACAGGTGGTGTTGATTTTGTGAATTGTTTGGTGTGGTGATTTTTGTTATGATATTCATGGTTTAATGAACATAGTTTTTCCGTGTGGCCGAATCAGATGGAGCATAAATAGTGATTGGATGCGGTGATTTTTGTTTCCTGGTGGTGATTTATCATTTTCCGTCGGTGATTTTTTATTTTCTGGTGGTGATTTTTGATTTGACGGTGGTGATTTTATGTTTGCCGGTGGTGATTTTCTGGTGATCGCCGGAGTTGGTAGTGGTCGCCGGTGGTGGTGGTGGCCAGAAATGATGGTTGCTGGTTGTTGGAGGTGGTGGTGGGGGTAAGTAGAAAGAAGAAGCTGGAAGAGATGATGGTTGGAGAAGATGATTAGGTTTAAAATGAATGATCTAGATTAAATAGATTTAAATTTTTATGGTTGAGATTAGATCTCATATCTCACCAAAAAAAGGTTTTCAATGGAGTAAGACCCTATATACATATATATACTACATATCAAATGTGAATTTACCTATTCTAAATAACATATATATAATTGTAAATACTAAATTATATTTTATTATTTCTTGATTACGTGAGCACTTCACTATTTCACTTTTAGACTTGGGGATTCATGGTTTTTAAAATATTTGTTATCGGCAAAATAAATTTGTTAATTTCTTTTTAAAACATTTTAATGATAAACTAAATCTAAGTTATTTATTTATAGATTCGTGGTCGTGGATGCAAAAAAATAAGCACTATCAAGTCGTTGACTTTATGTTTTTAATTTTTTTGAATATTGAACAATTTGTAGTTTGTTGTACACAAAACATTTTCACTTGTTTCATACTTTTTTATTAGAAACTTTGTTGTTCATTATTCAAGACAATTTAATTATCTATTGCCCTTTTTAACAATTAATTTTTTCGTATATAATCCGTGTACTTTAGTGTAATAAAGCGGGTAAATACGAATAATTAGTTTCGGGTTAGTGTCACCAAATTGGTACACGAATCCAAATCCGGGTCGAGTTCGGGTTTGGTACACAAAAAGACGAAAGTAAACGAAACGTCACGAAATGTTATCAGGTTTACGTGGTATCCCAAGGGGTATACCATTCAATACAAAGTTTCCATTCTCAATCACCAAATACTAATACATGGGATTGAGATTCCGATTCCCATTAATCGGACTCATTAACCATGAACCAAACTCTCGCTTTGTCTGTATTAAAAACGCTCATAAAATTTAAAGAATAATATTGTTCATATAAAAAAAATGACCGTAAAGTGTTAAGTTATATGAATATTACATTAATATTCATATATTGTTCAAAAATATTAGAAAAAGTATATGAATCTATATTATACTATAATAACTGGGATGATGTATAATTTGGTTCAACGATTATCCCCTAATTTTGATTATTAAAATAATAAACAAATAGTGTTATATATTCGTTAAACTACTAAATTGTTAAACTACTAAACATAATTTACTTATTCTACTAAACTACGACCACAATTTATCCTATTATTACAAAATAAATTAATAGTGTTATATATTCGTTAAACTACTAAATTGTTTAACTAACAGACATAGTCTACTTATCTTACTAAACTACGACAACAGGTTATCCTATAATTTTAATTATAAATTTATAATTAATATATATTTATATTAATATTTTAAAATTATAATATGACAGAATAAATACATTTTTAAATATTAACGGAAACCCGTGCTTCGCACGAAATTTAAGCTAGTATTACATAAACATTCATATATTAGAAAGAACATAATGTGATAATTTCCTAGAAGTTATAATTTTTTTTGGTACTAGAGATATCACTTTAGGCGGGTTCTCGGGTAAAAAGTTAGTTAAGCAAACACGAAAGTTAATATTAAAAATATGGGTAATGTTCCTGGACATCTGAGAGCTACATAAACTTTATCTAACCCACTGATCCCGGTGCGTCGAATCTATATTTCAAGGGCCCAGACTTAATCAGTTTTTTTACGTTCCGCAAATATTTTGAATTATATAAATCAAAACACAAGTAATAAAAACACAAGTCTTTAAAACTTTCTGGTGGATTTGAATGTATCCACCAGATATTATATATATATATATATATATATATATATATATATATATCAAGAGAACCATGTGAAGCTTGAATAGCTCACAGCTGCTTTACAAGTGAACAACTAAACTTCCATAGAAATGCTACATGATACAGCTTACAAATATTTCTCTGAAAAAATATGTTTTTCTTAGTCTATTGTTGTTGTTTTACTACTTGCTACACTTGGTTTATATATCACAAAGTTTACATAGAATAAGACAAGATAATAAAATAAAACCTATCTAGTCTAACTCCATGCTGCTTCACTACTCTATTCCATCATCTTTGAAAATATTCATAACTTGCATGGAAATGGTAATGCTTCTTTGTTCTCAAAACCCTACTAAACAGGCTGCCACATTCATTTTACAAACACTCGACGCATGTGACTGTGTTGTCACTGTCAACGGATATTTGAATTGATCATCCGTCGGGTACATGCTTGTTATCCACCGGGTAGCCTTGTTGATCATCCATCGGGTAGCTTTGTTGATCACCCGTCAGGTAGCCATTTATCACTTGACTCTATTTCATTTGTGCAGAATTACAAGACATCCCATATTTACATTTAATCAACATATTCTGCACATCTACTAGCACTCTACATGATTCATAAGCTACTACAAAATCTATACAAAGTTGTTTGCAGAAATGTGCTACATTACTTATTGTTACATAAGCTACTCACTGTCTCACTCGATGGATATCAATTAGTCATCCGCCGGGACTATATTGAATCATCGGTCGGACTATAATTGATCATCCTTCGGGTGCTATAAAATTCACTAAGTTAAATCTACTAAGGTGTTTTGTTTAGTTTATCATCAAGTACACAAAATATTCCTAACAATCTCCCCAATTTATGTCTACTAGAATTATAGCCATAAATTAAGAGAAACTTGATGATAACAAACATCCTAAAGATACAGACTGAAAAATAGTAGATAAAACTGATAAGTGCTACAAATGTTCTAAAAGTTGAACAATACAAAGTACACAAAGAAATTGCTTACAATTGTTATCAAGATGCTCCTCTAGTCTGAGCAAATAGATTTATTTCCTTGATTGTCTGGATTCCTTCCCAAGCCTTCTGTTATTTTCTTCAATTTGATTCTGAAGTTGTCTGTGGAATTCAAGTTCATCGGCTTCTGAGAGATTTAGCATTTTCTGCATTTCTAAAAGAGTCTCATTGCTAGAGATACTCAATTGGTCCTCCAATCTGAAGAATCTTCTAACACCTTTATCATCCATGAACTCCATCAGCCAATAGGGCCTTAGATGCACTCTCTTTCCTGTAAAAGGAATAAATAGAGTATTTGGAAGTGCATCTTTGGCTCTAATACTTCTTAGTTCCTCAATCCTTTTTAGAACTATTCTTCTTGCAGTCACATTGTATCCAAAGTTCTTTTTGAAGGATGAATAGACTTTAATCAGAACAGATTGGCTTTCTTGGATAATCCTGTGAAGAGGCCACGCCATCTCTTTCCCTCCCTTGTATCTAAATACCAGTCTTTCAGGAAGATGTCTGTAAGCATCAATTCCTCTTACTTCTTCCAGTTCATCCAAGTAGAAATTGAAGTATGAAAATTCCTTGATATCACACATGTACATGAGATCTCTTTTGTTGACTGTGGGTTGGGATTTGGTTAGAGCTTTGGATTTGAGAGATACAGGCTTCACTTTCTTTCAAGCTCTAGTCTTTGTCTTCTTTGTCTTGAAGATGGGCAAATTTAGCTCAGGAATTGGTAAACTATCCCAGTCTACTGGCTCATCCTTGGGAACAATTGGTTCATCATGAATATTTCTTGTTGGATTAACCACTTTGAATTCTTCAAATACCACTGAGGGTTTTGATGTCTGAGTTGTAGTTGAAGGCTTTTTGGGAAACTAATCTTCCAATTCCTCATCATTAAAGTTCACTTTCCTCTTGGAATGGAGTTTGCATCTAAATCTCCTTTTCTGCTGTGATCCTTCTTGCATTTTCAAATCCTTAGGTTCAGTGATTACAGTTGGTTGTACATGAGGTTCTGTTATGGTTTTTACAGCTTGAAGCTTGGCCAAGATAACAACTTGTTATTTCTTTTGCTTTTGCTTCTTAGCATCCAAAGCAGCTTGCTTCTTTTCTAGCCTTATTCTTTCTTTCTCTTCCTTCTTAGCTTCCACAAACAGTGGGTGTCCAACCACCACATAAATCTCCTTACCATTTCTGTAAATTTTGGCAATTCTTCTTTTCAATCCTGAATCAGCTGGATCCCTGTAGAATGTAATAGATCTTGACAACAGTTTCTTTTCATCTGGCTTTGGTGTCTCAAACACTATATCTATAGGATTGTTGTCTGAAAACTTAGAATAGTTCCATTTGGCCTTCATGATGAGATCTTTCTGTTAGGTCCCAATGTGTTTGTAGAAGGGGGGGGGTTGAATACAAACAATACCGAATAATCGAATTTAGTGCAGAATAAAAAAATTGAAACAAAATTTAAGTTAAATAAAAATATTATTAAACTTGAAAGGTATTACAACAACGGTATCGATTACAAGGGATTAATCTCAAATTAATTATCACAAATCTAGAATAAATTCGACATGAACTTTTTCTATTTTTGCAATAAAAATATTCAAATGCTAAACGCAATTTGAGATTAAGTTCTAGGGATTTTGATCCGCTAGATAGTTACACAAGAACAAGAGAATGATTTCTAGTTGTTTGGATTTAACTTTAAAACTAGAAATTGTGATCTTGAAATATGCAGATGAAAAGATGAAATATTGCTTCTGCTTCTTTTCTTTTTGTTCTTGAATAAGTGTGTTCAGTATATTAGTCTTGAATGTCTGCTGCTGCTTCTGTCTTTATAATTCAATCAACAGAATCACTTGAACTGGAATGACAATCGGTTGAACTAGCAAGATAATCTGCTGAACCAGTAGAACTTTCGGTATAACAATCAGTTTAAGCTAGTATGACTTTCGGCAAGACTATCTGTTGAACTAGCAAGACTATCAAACTGAACTAGCAAGACTATCTCCTTCCAGTAGAACTTTCGGTGAGACAATTGAAATGACTTGGCATGACAATCGGTATGACAATCCAGATTGTCATGCTAGTTCAATTTCAACTGTCTTGCTGAATTAAAACTTATTTTAATCCAATTAAAATTCTGAAAATTCTTAATATTAATTCAGAATTAATATTAAGAATTTTCAGAATTTTAATTGGATTAAAATCAGTTTTAATTCAGCAAGACAATTGAAATTGAACTAGCATGACAATCGGTATGACAATAAATTAATCTTTGCAGATATAATTTATTTTCTTAATTAAATTATATGACTTAATTAATTAATAGAGAATTAATACTAATCTTGAGCAGCAACCACTCTTCTGAAAATCTTCTGAAAATCACTGAGAATTATGAATCAATTCCACCACTTCAATGTTGACACTCGATGTACTGTCTGGTTCATAAGTGACTAACTTCCGTGACGTTTCTTCATGTCTTGACTTTGACACTTTGATTTTCTTCAGATTAAATCCTTGTAATTCTCTGATACCCTGACGAGATCTCTGTCACTTGATTAAATCCACAATCTTGATTTGTATCACTTAGGTTTGATCAATTTCTTGAACTTCTTCCAGTGAAGTAATTCCTCAAGTTTGTAGATGAACCTTGTTTCTGAATCCTTTGACAGATGTTACTTTGTGAGATCTCTTTGAAGGTAGATCCACTATTTACTTATTACATTCTTATTTGAGTTGAGTTAAATCCTCGAATATACAAATAGGCTATGGCATGTGCCTTACAATCTCCCCCTTTTGTTTGTTAGACAATAACAACAAATACCTAGAGGATAACTCAACTAACAAATAAGAAAAAGATATAAACAAAAATGCAAAGTAAATAGCAGAAAAGTTCTGGATAACATTTAACATTTTCCAGATTCCAAATAGATATTCCTCTAGACTGAACATATCTTCAAGTAGTTTCATCTTCTTTTGTACAACCACATTTCCTGTTGAGAAGCGCATATCTCTCTTGCTTCTCCCCCTATGAGAATCAACTAATTAAAGAAGATCACCTTCGTTTACCACATCTCGCGTACAATAGGATCCGCAGATAAAAAACCAATAGTACTCCCCTTTTGGAAAACAGCTTCTTCCCTTATGAAGAAAATCATCTTGTGTTTACCACCTCTCCCGTGTAATAGGATCCGTAGTTACAAACAACAATGGTGTGGTGTAGTGTACATATGTAGGATCTTTTTCTTCCTCCCTGCTATTTCTCCCCCTTAGTTGAGGAATCCTCCAAACTATTACTTAAGCTTTTATCTCCCCCTTAGAGAAGGAATGTATGCCGTTGTCTGAAGGAGTTCTCATATTTCACTTGGTTGGAAAAGAAATAACAAGTAGTTTCATCTTTCTTCCTCACTGTGAGTGTGTGATTCTGTTTAGTGTACCTCACATGTGTTTCACTCTTCTCTCCACTCGTGTTTACACTCATTCTCACAAGTGTATCACTCCTCTCATAGCTCCAAAAATCAGCTGTACCTGCAAGGAAAATCACCTTAGCCGTCCTTAAGGAGGTCACAGGTGGTGGCAAATCCCCATCCTTGTTAAACTCGTCAGATGAATCTGAGTCATAATCTACAAGTTGCTAGTTTTCCTTTTAGGGTTCCAGATTTGAATTCTGGGAAGGTAAACAATGATCCAAAGAATTTAGCATAAGGATCAAAGTTCCCTTCTAATGTCTGTGAAGACATTTTCTTGTGACTTATCAGGTAATATCTGAATCATTGTCAACAAGTTATCGATCTGCGCCTATGTCAGATCCACTATCCGCAGATGCATCCAAGGGATTTAAGCCTGGGGAGGTAGACACTGATCACTGACATATGGCTTTTGGATCAGTATCCTCTCCTAACACCTATAAAGGCAATTAATCCATTAAAGAACCTTGAACAATCGAATCTGACCTTAAAATGGTCGAAACTCTTGTTTCCGTCAACTCATCCTTTGTGTGTGTAACCTTTCCTTGTGCATCAAGAATTGTTTATATTTGAAGTGGTGACACTACATCGGATACCTTGGCCGACAGACAAATTTCAATAGAAGCACCCTGTTGAGAGAATGAATCTAGTAACTGTTTTTGAGCCTTTTCAGCCATTACATCTTTTTGAGAAGATGTATGGGGGCTAGCAGTTGTCTCAGTTTAAGTACTACTCATCTATGTAGGAGACATAGCTACTGGGTTGACTTCAGGACCTTCCTTATGTGGTGCACTAAGGCACTATCTCCCTCACACTCATTCATACTTTATTTTAGTGATAAGAGAGTGTTGGTTGGTTCTGTTTCTGTGTTTGTCTTTACAGTCTGGGATAGATGTTGTGGGTTTTCAATCTCATGACTGTCAATGAAAGAAAGCCATTGGAGACTGAAACTGTATCACAGAACATATGGCAATAGAAAGATAAAATGTACTTAAGATATATAATGAATGAAAATTATACATTTAATATTTTGAGAGAAATGATGTACAATAGTGATTTCAAAAGATTTTAAATGAAATAAGAAATCACTAATGTTGAAAGAAGTTTGAGTTCAATGATAACATTATCAATATATCACTGCACATATAAAACAATATGTTTGTGCCTAGTGATAAGAGAGTTATTAATATCACGACTCTACTAGTTCATATTAAACTGTAACTTCAGTTAGAGTGCCATACCATGTCCTTGACGATTGCTTGAGTAATACACTACTTCATATCAACCTGAAGTGAGATTGTGAAGAAGAGATTTATATAGTCCAATAGATATGCAGCTGCAAAGTCCATGAACTGTGGTGCACTGACTTCCTCTTTGACTTACCAACCAGGAGTATACTTGTACACATTTTACTAGAGTCCAATTCCAAGTGTAATGTGCATCATGTGCCTGATATGTCATAATATTCTCAAGTCTCGTCACTGGTGCTATATGTTAGATACTGCTTCCTGATAATAACCTAGCACAATATACACATTTTCATTGATAACATTCCCAGCTTGCAAACAACCATATCCCTCAGATAAACCTTTGTTGTTATCTCCAAAGGTAACCAGTGGGCCAGCTTTCTCAACCACATTTGATAGCAGGGCTCTATCTCCGGTGATATGTCTTGACGATCCACTGTCAAGAATCCACACTACCAGTTCCACCTGTTTAATGCCCTGCACTACAAATGGATTAGACCTTCTTCGGAACCCAAACTTGGTTGGGCCCGACATACTTGTAGAATTGACCTTTGTCAGGCAAAACAATATTCTTAACTTTAATGGTCTCAACTTTCTCAATGACTGAACATTTGACCTTGTAAACAGCCTTAACAAATTTCTATTTAGGCTTAGGCACAAATGTCTCCTTTCTAGCCTTAGAAGGACTAGCAGTCTTAGACCTATCATGCTTCTTATTATTCACATGCTGTCGAGGAGTAGTCTTATCACTAGAAACACGCTTACCATTAAAATAAGCATACATCAAATTAAAAGCACAAGACATACAATTAGCAACACCACATGCTTTATGAGAGGGATTAACAACAGGCAAATTATGCATGGTAGACATGGCAGTTCTGTTATCCAACTCATGTGTGTCTGAGTTAGTCTCAGTTACTTTCACAACTTTGACCGAAACTTTCGACACACTTGACTTGGAAACAACCTTCTCATTAGCAAGATCTTCAGCACACATTTCTTCTTGAATAATAGAGGAGGTCGTATCAAAAGGTTCAGCAATTGATCTTTTATAGAGGGGTTCATCAACACCCTTAAGCACATGTGGTACTTCCCTACCTTTAGCACAAACATGAGGAGGGGAGTTTATGCCTAATTCTCCAATAGCAGCATTGTAATCATAACCTATTCCAGATGTTTGATTAACAGCTTGCTTACTGTAGAACTCTTTAGCCTTCGAACAAGAATTGAAGTAGGCTTTAACCTTAGTCTCAAGACCGGTGATCTTGTCTTTGAGAATAGTTTCGAGTTGTCTACAACAGATAACTCTATTCTCTAGAAAAGATACTTGTTCTTTTAACTTGTCTTGATTAATGTGCACAAGTCTTAATTCATTGACCTCTTTCTCAAGGTCTTTGATCTGTTGACTTAACAGTTCATTATCACGACGAGCACAATCTAAGGAACCTCATAGATGATAAACTAATTCGGCATCAGTATATTTTACCTCTTTTCTTGACGATGAAGCTTTTCCATCAATAGCCATAAGAGCAAGATTCCCTTCTTCTTCATCTTCACTATCAGTATCATCCCAGCTTCTTCCCTTTTCCAGATAAGCCCTTTCAGAATTACTCTTCTGATTTGAATCATAAGAGTTCTTCCTTACTTGCTTTGGCTTCCTACATTCTGTGGCAAAGCGTCCCAACTCATTGCAGTTATAGCATCTAATGGTGCTCCGATCAACCATCCCTGTTTTGTATCCACCACTACTGGTGTTAGAGGATGAAGATCCACCTGTCTGGAATCTGTTGTAGTTGGACTTGTACTTAAACTTGGGATTTCTCTTGAATCTGACATTGGAGAATCTCCTGACAATCTGGGCCATTGACTCATCTTCCAATTGCTCCAGCTCTTCCAAGGAATAAAAATCATCACTGGATTGATTTGTAGTACGAGGATCATATTCTGCTACTAACACATTTTCCTCAGCCTTGGAAAACTGTACCATTCTCTCCGACTATTGAGATTGTTGTTGTTGTTGACCTTCAGCTACAAGAGCAGTAGATGTGCTGACCATTCTATCTTTCCCGTAGACTTCCTTCTGCTGAATCTGCTCCAACTCATAGGTTTTTAACACACCATAGAGTCTATCCAAAGAAATCTCACTCAGATCTCTAGCTTCTCTTATGACAGTGATTCTATGTTCAAGATGAGTTGGCAGTGTTAAAAGGAACTTTTTGTTGACCTCCCTGATTGAATAACATTTTCCATTTATGTTCAGGTTGTTGATCAATGCATTGTACCTCTCAAACACTTCAGTAATTCCTTTTCCTGGATTGGATTTAAAATGTTCATACTCAGAGGTTAGGATCTCCAACTTGTTTTCCCTAACTTCCTCTGTACCTTCATTAATCACCTCAATAGTTTCCCAGATGTGTTTGGAATTTTTACAGTTCATCACATGTCTGTTCATCAAGGGATCGAGGGAATCAACTAAAATTAAGTGAAGGCTAGCATCCAAGGAGGCTTCTTCTTTTTCAGCAGGAGAAAAATCCTCAGGCTCTTTTGCATAGGTTCTAGCTTTGGTAATCACAACATCATCTACTATCACCTCTGGTTCAATAACCATCAGAGTTTTTGGACCCTTCTTTAACAAGTTCAGATATTTGAGATTTGCAACTTGTAAAAACAAGAGCATCTTCTTCTTCCACATTATATAATTTTCTTTATCAAATAGTGGAATTTTAACGGTTCCAACTTTTTGTGAAGTCATTATGAATTTTTGAATAAATAAAAATTTAAGGAGTTGAAAAATCACAAAAGTCTAGGATCTTGATTTGTTCGTTAATCAGAAGGCTCTGATACCAATCGTTAGGTCCCAATGTATTTGTAGAAGGGGGGGTTGAATACAAACAATACCGAATAATCGAATTTAGTGCGGAATAAAAAAATTGAAACAAAATTCAAGTTAAATAAAAATATTATTAAACTTGAAAGGTGTTACAACAACGGTATCGATTACAAGGGATTAATCTCAAATTAATTATCACAAATCTAGAATAATTTCGACATGAACTTTTTCTATTTTTGCAATAAAAATATTCAAATGCTAAACGCAATTTGAGATTAAGTTCTAGGGATTTTGATCCGCTAGATAGTTACAAAAGAACAAGAGAATGATTTCTAGTTGTTTGGATTTAACTTTAAAACTAGAAATTGTGATCTTGAAATATGCAGATGAAAAGATGAAATATTGCTTCTGCTTCTTTTCTTTTTGTTCTTGAATAAGTGTGTTCTGTATGTTAGTCTTGAATATCTGCTGCTGCTTCTGTCTTTATAATTCAATCAACAGAATCACTTGAACTGGAATGACAATCGGTTGAACTAGCAAGACAATTTGCTGAACCAATAGAACTTTCGGTATGACAATCAGTTTAAGCTAGTATGACTTTCGGCAAGACTATCTGTTGAACTAGAAAGACTATCAAACTGAACTAGCAAGACTATCTCCTTCCAGTAGAACTTTCGGTGAGACAATTGAAATGACTTGACATGACAATCGGTATGACAATCCAGATTGTCATGCTAGTTCAATTTCAATTGTCTTGCTGAATTAAAACTGATTTTAATCTAATTAAAATTCTGAAAATTCTTAATATTAATTCAGAACTAATATTAAGAATTTTCAGAATTTTAATTGGATTAAAATCATTTTTAATTCAGCAAGACAATTGAAATTGAACTAGCATGACAATCGGTATGACAATAAATTAATCTTTGCAGATATAATTTATTTTATTAATTAAATTATATGACTTAATTAATTAATAGGGAATTAATACTAATCTTGAGCAACAACCACTCTTCTGAAAATCTTCTGAACATCACTGAGAATTATGAATCAATTCCACCACTTCAATGTTGACACTCGATGTACTGTCTGGTTCATGAGTGACTAACTTCCGTGACGTTTCTTCATGTCTTGAATTTGACACTTTGATTTTCTTCAGATTAAATCCTTGTAATTCTCTGATAACCTGACGAGATCTCTGTCACTTGATTAAATCCACAATCTTG
Organism: Apium graveolens; assembly: GCF_009905375.1. Lineage (NCBI taxonomy): Eukaryota > Viridiplantae > Streptophyta > Magnoliopsida > Apiales > Apiaceae > Apium > Apium graveolens. Next base: position 143,327,178 of record NC_133650.1, read on the forward strand.
ATTTGTATCACTGATGCTTGATCAATTTCTTGAACTTCTTCCAGTGAAGTAATTCCTCAAGTCTGTAGATGAACCTTGTTTCTGAATCCTTTGACATATGTTACTTTGTGAGATCTCTTTGACGGTAGATCCACTATTTACTTATTATATTCTTATTTGAGTTGAGTTAAATCCTCGAATATACAAATAGGCTATGACATATGCCTTACAATCTCCCCCTATTTGTTTGTTAGACAATAACAACAAATACCTAGAGTATAACTCAACTAACAAATAAGAAAAAGATATAAACAGAAATGCAAAGTAAATAGCAGAAAAGTTCTGAATAATATTTAATATTTTCCAGATTCCAAATAGATGTTCCTCTAGATTGAACATATCTTCAAGTAGTTTCATCTTCTTTTGTACAACCACATTTCCTGTTGAGAAGCGCATTTCTCTTTTGCTTCTCCCCCTATGAGAATCAACTGATTAAATAAGATCACCTTCGTTTACCACATCTCCCGTACAATTACTAGGAAAAATCTACAATTACTAGGAAAAATCTTTTCCTTGAGATGGACAACACATTGACTGGTCCAAACAAATCCATGTGTAGAAATTGTAAAGGTTCTTCAATTGTTGAATCAAGCTTCTTCGTGAATGAAGCTTTAATCTACTTTCCTTTTTGGCAGACATCACACAGTCCATCCTTAGTAAACTCCACTTGAGGAATAACTCTAAACAGTTCTTTCTTGACAAGCTCATTCATGGTCTTGAAGTTTAGATGGGACAACTTCTTGTGCCACAACTAACTTTCATTTTGACTTACTTTACTGAGAAGACAAGTGACAGATTCTGCATTTGATGAGTTGAAGTCAGCTAGGTACACATTTCCTTTTCTCACTCCAGTGAGAACCACTTTGTTGCTCTTTTTATTTTTCACAACACATGCTTCTGAATTGAAGGTTACTGAATTGCCTTTATCACAAAGCTGGCTGATACTCAACAAATTGTGCTTGAGACCATCCACTAAAGGAACCTCCTCAATGATGACATTGTCTTTATAAATCAAGCCATATCCCACAGTATAACCCTTGTTGTCATCTCCAAAAGTAATACTTGGGCCAGCTCTCTCCTTGAACTCTGTGAGCAGGGTCATGTGTCTTGAACAACTACTATTCAAGTACCACAAATTCTTTCTGTTTCCCTGCACCCATCAAAACCAAATCAAATTGATTTTGGTACCCAAGTTTCCTTGGGTCCTACCTTGTTAGCTTTCTTCTTTTGTTTCTTAGGTTTGATCTCATTTGGCTTGGGGATATCAGATTTATCCTTAGTCATCTGAGTTGGACCTTTGAAACCAGTCATTAAAACAGATTTATCATGCACATTTTGATTAACAGAAAAAGGCATGCTGTTTGCAAACATGTTATTCCAGTAAGGCATGCTAAATGACATTTGAGGCATACTAAATGCAGCATAAGACGGATTAGGTGCAAATGACATATTAGCAAATTGTGCATTCATATTATGTGCAGACATAACATTCATAGGCATAGAAGGCATGACATTCATATTGGGAAAAGAGGATGGTACAGATGTAGGAGTAGACATAGCAAGTTTGCAATTAACAGGCAGATGATTAACACTACCACACTTAACACATATTTTTCTTGGAGCATATTTATCAGGTGTGTAGTTGGTATGTTTTTTAATCCCTACTTTCCCATTTCTATTATTTTTCTTTTTAGTTTCTGTTTTAACCTCAATCTTTTCTAATCTGTCATTCAATTACTTGATAGACAGATGACCAACATTCACTTTCTTCTCCTTCTTCACTTGATTTGATTCTCCTGGAACAAAGTTTTTGGCAACTGATCCATACTTCTCATTTAACTTGGCAAGTTTGGCTTTACTCACAGGTTTGCTCACAACCGACGGATGAGGATTGTGCCACTCGATGGATAATCATTTTGATTATCCGACGGATGACTCTCATCATCCTTCGAGTCCACATCTGTTAGCAATCCTTCAACCAAATTGGATTCCAGCTCCTGTTTACTCTTTTTCCAGACTGCATCACAAAAGGACACAATATGTTAAACTTTAGTGATTTGAGAATGAACATCTCTGGAAAATTTTCATGTCTTAATCACCTCTTGTTCTCGTTCAAGTTGCTTCTTCAAAATCTCTTCTTTCTTCAAGGACTCAGTTAATTCATCCTTAGTAATCTTACATTCTATTCTCAATTTTTCAAATTCAATAAACTGAGACTCTAGCACATTATTCCTCTCACTTAAAAACAGATTGTTTTATTTGATTTTAGCATTTTCCTTAGTGAGGGACTTAAGTGTAACACGCAAACGATATAATTTTGTAGACATGTCATTGATTGCATCATTACACTCAGCTTTAGATAAATGTACTAGGTTAGTGGTGATTACCTGATTACGATTACCTGATTACTTGAAGAACTTGTCTCTGTTTCATCAGACTTGGCCATTAGGGCTAGATTGACATTGCTGACATCTTCATCTTCATCCAGACCATCTGCTGCCCAGTCATTTTCTTGTGTAATAAAAGCCCTTTCCTTTTGTTTGAGCAACTCAAAATACTTCTGTTTATAATCCACAGGCTCAAACTTCTTCTTGTTGGAATCTGACTTTCTACACTCACTGACAAAATGCCCTGCCAAGCCACATTTGAAACATTTGAATTTTGATTTATCCACCATGTTTCTATTTGGCTTAGCTGCTCCAAAGTTCTTCTTGAACTTGAGTTTGGCAAATCTTCTGGAAAGAAATGCAAGATGTTCATCAATATCATCCATATCATCTTGGCTCAAAGAATCTTCATTATCAGCTACCAGCCCCTTGCCCTTGTTTACAGACCTTAGAAGTAGACTCAACAGCTTCTACTTTCACCTCTTTCTCTTTCTCCAACTCAGCAACCAGTGCTATGGACCCTCATTTCTTCCTTCCTTTCTCCATCCTCTCCTCTTGCTCAATTTCAAGCTCATAAGTTTTCAGGATGCCATATAGTCTCTCCAAAGTAAACTCCTTGTAATCTTGAGAGTTTCTCAATGAGACTGTCATTGGTTTCCATTCATTTGGAAGAGATCTAAGGAACTTGAGATTGGAGTCTTTTGTCTGATAGACTCTTCCATGCAACTTCAGAGCATTTAGCAGTTTTTGAAATCTACTAAAAATGTCAGTGAGAGACTCCCTATCTTCATAATGAAAGTACTCATATTGTTGAATTAGCAGCTACATCTTATTCTCCCTTACTTGCTCAGTACCATCACATATAATTTGAATTGTGTCCCAAACCTGCTTGGCTGTTTTGCAGTTAATGATGTTTTCAAACATATCACCATCAACTCCACTAAATAATATATTCATGGTCTTCTTGTCTTTCCTGACTTGCTCAAATATCAGGATCTGACCATTCATGCCTAGACTTGGGAACAGAAGATGGTTCATTGCCTATTGCAGCTCTCATAGGCACATGAGGACCTCTCTATATGCAATCCACATAGGCCGCAACTTGAGAAAAAAGATGTAGGTGCATCTTCACCTTCCAGTGGTGATTATTGTCTTTGTCCAGAAATGAAATCTTGACTCCAACATCCTTTTTGTTCATCTTGCTGTTTTGTTGTGATCTTTAAACTCTTTGTACTTCAAGAGCTTGTTCTGATACCAATTGTTATTTCCTAACAATACAACAAGAATTACAGAAGGGGGGGTTGAATGTAATTCTGGCTTCTTTTTGAGATTTATGAAAAATGGTTCTAACTTAATAATATATAAGTGTTTGATTTACAAAATGCGGAATGAAAGAATTATATAAATCAAAACACAAGTAATAAAAACACAGGTCTTTAAAACTTTCTGGTGAATTTGAATGTATCCACCAGATATATATATATATATATATGTGAAGAGAACCTTGTGAAGCTTGAATAGCTCACAGCTGCTTTACAAGTGAACAACTAAACTTCCAGAGAAATGCTACAGGATACAACTTACAAATGTTTCTCTGAAAAAATATGTTGTTCTTAGTCTATTGTTGTTGTTTTTCTACTTGCTACACTTAGTTTATATATCACCAAGTTTACATAAAATAAGACAAGATAATAAAACAAAATCTTTCAAGTCTAACTCTATGCTGCTTCACTACTCTATTCCATCATCTTTGAAAATCTTCATAACTTGTATGCAAATGGTAATGCTTCTTTGTTCTCAAAACTCTGCTAAACAGACTGCCACATTCCTTTTGCAAACACTCGACGCATGTGACTGTGTTATCACTGTCAACAGATATTAGAATTGATCATCCGTCGGGTACATGCTTGTTATCCGTCGAGTAGCCTTGTTGATCATCCGTCGGTTAGTTTTGTTGATCATCCGTCGGGTAGCCATTTATCACTTGACTCTATTTCATTTGTGCAGAATTACAAGACATCTCATATTTACATTTAATCAACCTATTCTGCAAATCTACTAGCAGTCTACATGATTCATAAGCTACTACAGAATCTATACAAAGTTGTTTATAGAAATGTGTTACATTACTTATTGTTACATAAACTACTCACTCGATGGATATCAATTAGTCATCCGTCGGGACTATATTGAATCATCCGTCGGGACTATAATTGATCATCTGTCAGGTGCTACAAAATTAACTAAGTTAAATCTACTAAGATGTTTTGTTTAGCTTATCATCAAGTACACAAAATATTCCTAACAAGGGTTTTTTGCTTTCCGTGAATATTTTCCGCGGAAGGGAGAAAACCTTTCTTGTAGAAAATATCCGCAAAACGTAAAAAGAAAATTGAATCTCGGCCCTTGAAAATATAGATGTAAGGATTCTGGAGCAATGTATTAAATAAAGCTTATCCAGCCCCAGATGTTAGGGATTAAAACTCTTAAAATATTATCTTAAAACACGCAAAGTTTAAAAAAAACACAGCTAGTTAAAGCACACTGATTGTGATGTGATCGAGGCACGTTGGCATAAGCAAATGCTAGCACAATCACTTTTGACCACGTGGCGGGTGCAATATTCACCAATACACATAAATGTACCCGAACATAACAATTATTTTATCAGATCAGTTGCATAAATATAACTGCAAAAACTAACTAATTTGGTAAACATTTATTGTATTGAGGCATTGCACACTTTTGGTTAATCGTATTATTTCAACATTTGCACAAAGTTTCTTACTTCTTCGCAACCTCCTAGTGGTTGATCATGCATAGTTTCATCCTGCAAAACAAAAACAAGCTAGCATGTGTAGAAGTTGTATGTGTATGTATCACAAATGCAATGCTGTGTAAGAAATTCATGTATGATTTTAAGCACTGTTCTAGGAATGATGATCAATGATTTACCTCAAGTTTAGCAGACATCATCTGGTGAAAACTCTATATGCCCTGTGCTAAAATATGCCTGAGCGTTTTCTTCGATTTTATCAAGCCTACAAAGGAAAGGTAATACAAATAATTCTATACGACTTTCATGATTCAAATTCTAGAAAGAAAGAATATTGGCTTCCAAATAATTAAAGGAGATTAAACAAAAATCCAATAATTCTGGACTTGCAAATGAAGAATAAAAAGAGGGAAAGCGAAAATCCTTTCCTTTTATTCTTCAGATAGTCTGTTTTTGACTTTATAATGTTAATTTTTGGTGTTTAAAGTCTAAAATCGACGTGACTATCAACTATGTTATTAGTTTAAATATTGTAGTTATATCAGTTGTTAAATCATCAAATCTTTTTTTCTTTTATTTTAATGAATTGCATCAAAGTTCTAAAGAGAATACCCTAATTAATGTATCTATTTAGTCATAGAATACAGTGAATTCTTGAGCTAAAAAACATCAGTCTGTCTCAAATATATGTGAACTCCTAGATTAAAACAAACTTCTATTTTTATATAATTCCTCATTTTCTTTTCAAGAAGTTTAAAATGTATTGTAAATGTAACAATTTAATTGGGATAGACATATTCAGCAAAAAAAGAGGGCAGATTACCTATAGATGTAATTAACCATAATGCCACCACTCTCACTGAAGCCTTTTTCTGATCGATTTGCCATCCAATTCAGTCTCCCAAAAGTCTGGTACAGAGTTTATCTTAAAGCTATTAAATAGTGTAACTACAAGAAGATTATAGTCTCACTTGATTATAGAAAGTTAAAATTTATAGAGAGATAAACATAGCAACAATATCAGAAATATTACAAAAAAATACCATAAAATTATATTTGTGTTCCACATAAGATTTGAAGCAAGTGTAAGTGAAATCATACATTTTATACAAAAGTAATACCTAATCCAATATAATTTGAGAGAGAATGGTAAATGCACACACAGAATTGCAAATGTACTAGAAGTATCTTTTGTCAAGTAAATTAGACGTACCTCTTTTATCCTTTAATTAGACCAATATATGTGAAACAATAATATTCTAAGAAATTCATTCCCATGATGTGCTTATAATAATTCAGTTTAAGTTATCTTCAGCCATGATTGCAAATGGTGAACAACACTTTGCTATATAGAGAAGGCGTCCGGTCCCTAGCAATCGTATGTTAAGGACCTTGTAAGTAACATAGGGTGTTTAGTTTGTTGGATTAGAGAATAAACGGATGTGATTAAAAAAAATTCTAAAAGTACTTTCCACGGTACCTGAAAGTACTAAATCGTTACCTCTGTAACTTTCCGCGGTACCTAAGGTTTCTCTTACTTTTGTCCACTTGGCCCCAAACTTACATAAACTATTTCATTTAAATATTTTATTTCTAATCTTATTTATGGTTATTTTTATAATTTTTAATAAATTTATTATTCAAAAAAAAACTTTAATGCTATAAATTGAAGTTATAAATTTTTTTTCTTCTAGATATAATTTAAATAATTATTATAAACTTAATGACTGTTAAATATGATGAAATAAATAATTAATAATTAGTAATTTATATATTTATTTTATCATAGATGATCCATGCAGATGATCGTATAGATAATTTTGTACTTAAGTTACGCTTGACAAAAGATGATATACATCATAAACCTCTTTGTCTAGCAGTATCTCATTTGCTCCCTTCACGGGAGGTCGAAGAACCTTGCAAAGATTCAAACCTTGTCAAAGACAAGGTGGGTGCGTGAAGAAGACCAAAAGTTTAGATATTTTCCACATGCCACATGGTCTAATATTCAACTTTGAGGAAAATCTACATATTTGTCTACCGGCAAATTATAAATAAAAAAAGGAACACTGAACTTTCTATAAGAGGTAATTCATATCTGCCACTAACCCATCATACAGAAGGTACCAGGAGGCACATGAATTTTCTTCTACTCCATCTAAAAGGATTATCATAGGTACAGATATCCAGATACTAATGTTTTATTTTAGGTTTCTTATAAAGCAGCAATTATGACAGGTAAAGAGAATTTTATTGATCAGTCTAGGATGTATAGATATTAAAAGGATTGGGATCATAACACTCAAACCCCAGTGGGGAAACACAGTAAGACGCTTACACTATCTATAAGCCTTAAGGATAACAGGTTGATAACTTAAGCTTAAAATATGTAGGCAGGCAGAATCATGAAAAGTTTTAGTACAGTGCAGATTTACCCTTTGACATTTTCAGTTGCATCCTTGGCATTGAAGCTTTGTCATTACATTCAGACCTAAGCTAAATCCCACACAATAACCCTGATCAAGAAGGCCTACTGCCCCAGGTACTTGGTAGTCAGGAGTACCTAGGTTTGCTTATATATAAGTTCTGAAATCAATTTAACTAATCATCAATGCGAAATTTACATGCACCCTTATATATGACATCCTTGTCAAGACAGACAGCCACAGGTTTAGTGCTATGTAATGCAGGATTGTCAAGGTTCCCGCCAATTAATCCACACTTCCAACCAGTTTGTGGCTTACCAATGTATTTAGTCTTATGAAGAAGGCTTTGCAATACCTAACTTATTGACAAGTGATTACGTTACTTAAATTTCCGAGTTTATATCAGTGTGAATCAGTTGCAGGCAAGAGCTACTGTTTATGAAGTTTTGGCTCACATACCGCTCCATTCTGTAAGTGAAAATTTGCAACAGAGTCCAAAGCCTTTCCCCTCTTCTTTTCTTGCAAAAGATACCTGATTCGCATAATAATTTATGATAAGAAAAACAAGCCAATGAAAAAAGAAATCAAAATTGTTAGATATATTTGATAATGTCATGGCTAATATGATTTATGTTTAGTTTTCAGATCTTACTTAAACAGGATAAATCAGTACTTACTGGAAGTCAGAGCTTAAGGATATCAGTACTTATATTATCAGGAGATAATCATCAGAAGATGGATATCAGAACTTAAGTACTGAAGGACGTTCAGATAAAGACAACAGCTCATTAAAGGAAAGAAGATCGAGACAAACATAAGAAGAGATATGCATGAAGAAGGAATTCTATGAAGAATAGAATACTTGGAAGAAAAGATATCTGATTGATATATTTTAGGAAGCAGAATTATATTCCATATCAATTAGCGATTATCTTGTAACTGTGTAGTATATAAACACAGACATAGGGTTTACACTATACGTGTTATCATATTCGAGAAGATTATTCTTTGTAACCCTAACAGCTCTCGTGATATTTGTTCATCACTGAGAGGTAACAGTTCCATACTGTAACACAGTTTATTGTTTCAATAAAGTTTGTTTTCTGTTACTTGAGTTATTAAAGTTCGATTTAATTGTACTATACACTGTATTCACCCCCTCTACAGTGTGTGTGTGACCTAACAAGTGGTATTAGAGCCTATCTGTTAACGCACAAACAGTTTAAGATCCAAACACAATCATGTCTGAAACAAAAACTCCAACTAAGCCCACCAAAACTGAAGAACCTCCTAAGACACAAATTCAAAGCCGATATGAGACCATCAGAGTTCCCATATTGAGACCATCTGAATATCCCATATGGAAGGTGAGGATGACCATGTTTCTGGAAGCAACAGATCCAGAATATCTTGATGGAATCAAGGAAGGGCCTCACAAACCAACCAAGCTCGCGGTTGCAGTTGCAGGTGAAGCAGCAAAGACCGTACCAAAGGAGAAGAGTGATTACACTGCTGAAGACATCGCATCAATTGCTAAGGATGCTAAGGTACGACACTTACTGCATAGTGCCATTGATAATGTAATGTCAAACAGGGTAATAAACTGCAAGACTGCAAAGGAGATATGGGATGCCCTGGAAACAAGGTGTCAGGGAACTGATACGATTAAGAAGAATAGGAAGATAATACTCACTCAAGAGTATGAACACTTTGACTTAAAGGCTAATGAGTCATTGACTGATTTATATGATAGATTTGTCAAACTCTTGAATGATCTGTCACTGGTTGATAAGGAGTATGATCTTGAAGATTCAAATCTTAAATTCCTGTTAGCTCTTCCTGAATACTGGGATTTGAAGGTAACAACAATAAGAGACAACTACAATCTTGATGAAACAACTCTTGATGAAATTTATGGAATGCTCAAGACTCATGAACTTGAGATGGAACAAAGAAGCAAGAGGAAAGGTGTTAAGTCAAGGACAGTTGCTCTTAAGACTGAAGAAGAATCCCCCAAGTCAGCTACCTCAAGGAAAGACAAGGATAAAGCTCTTTTCACAAAGTCTGATACTGAGTCATCAAGTTCTGAAAGTGATGATGACTCAGAATCTGAAAGTTTGCCTGAGACGGATGCTGATGAGGAGATGATGAAGCTGTGTGCTCTTATGGTGAAAGGGATCACAAAGATTGCATACAGGAAGTTTAGGAAGGGAAAAAAGTTTTCCAGGAAAGGCACAAGTTTTGGTAAGAAGAATTTCAGAAGATCTGAGAGCAGAGGAGAAAAGTCTGACAGAGGAGATTATACAAATGTCAAATGCTACAACTGTGGTGAGAAAGGCCACATATCTCCTGATTGCAAGAAAGTGAAGAGTGACAAAGGCAAGGCTCTTGTCACAAAGAAAAAAAGCTGGACAGACACCTCAGATTCTGAAAGTGAGGAGAATTATGCCTTGATGGCAAATGCTGATAGGGCAAGTGCTGAAAGCAGTTCTGAAGCTGCTGAATCAAAGGTACCTCAAACTATTTTGCCTTTCATACTGATGATATAAATGAGTTGAAAAGATATTTTAAAACCATGTTTGTTAGTTATAGAGATCAAACTTTAACATGTGAAAGATTAACCTCTGAAAATCTTACTTTTAAGAAAAGAAATGATTTCTCAGAAAAGGAGTTAATTATGTTCCATTAAACTCAGAAAGATAGAGATGATGCTTTTTATGTTAGGGATGAAGTGCTAAAAATGAATGAATCTCTAAAAACTGAGTTAGAAAAGGAAAGAGAGGTTATCAGGACTTGGACTAACTCTGGCAGAACAACTCAGAATTTATTAAGTAGTGAAAACTAGAAAGAGTGCTTAGGTTATGGAGAGGATAAGAATGATAAAGGAACTGAAGGTATTAAGCCTGTAGTTGTTAAACAAAAGTCAAAGTTAAAACCTGTCAAGTTTGTAGCTGTAAAGTCTGCTAATGAGAAATCAGAAGTTAAAAAAGAATTAACTTCTGACAAACTAAAACAGTAATGACTAAGAAACAGCTTAAGCATAAGCTATGTTAAGAATGCAAACAAGGTAAAATCACCTAGGAAAAATAGGAATGGAAAGGAAGGTGTGAATAAAAGCAATGATTATAAGCCTGTTCCTGAAGCTCCTAGGAAAACGTGTCATAACTGTGGAAGTTCTAACCATTGGGCTTTTTTTTGCAGGAAGAATAAGAACATAAACTCTTTACCTTCAAAGTCATGAGTTAAGAGTCAGTGTGTTAGATATAAGCCACAAAATCCTTGTTTTCATTGTGGTAGTTTATGGCATTCCATTTACACTTTTAAGGAATATCATAGTTTATACTATGATTATTATCAAATAAAACCTTCTTTAAAGAAAGTTTCCATTGTTCCTTCTAGTGTAAGTTCTGATTCAAAGTCTGATAGTATAAATTCTGATAAGAAAAATGTTAACATAAACTCTGATGCTAAATCCGCTGCAAATGTTAACAAACTTAATAAGGCCAAAGGATCCAAGCAAGTCTGGGTCCTTAAAACTAATAATTAGTGGTCTTTGTGATTGCAGGGCAACAGGAAAAACATCCTAGTTTTGGACAATGGATGTTCAGGACATATGACTGAAAATAAAGCCCTGCTATCAGACTTTGTGGAGAAAGCTGGCCCAAGTGTTTCTTATGGAGATGGCAACATTGAAAAAACATTGAGATATGGCAATATCAATCTTGGGAATGTCATCATTAAAGAAGTAGCTCTGGTCTCAGGATTTAAACACAATCTGCTGAGTATAAGTCAAATCTGTGAGAGAGGTTATCATGTTGATTTCTTTGAAAAACACTGTGAAGTTGTAAGTAAATCTAAAGGCAAAGTTGTTCTGAAAGGATACAGGCGTGGTAACATTTATGAAGCTAAGCTTTCAACAAGTACTAATGGTTCTGCAATCTGTCTGATAAGTAGAGAATCAATTGAAGAAAGCTGGAATTGGCACAAGAAACTCTCTCATTTAAATTTCAACAATATAAATGAGTTGGTCAAGAAAGATCTTGTGAGAGGACTGCCAAAGTCAGTATTTGCTCCTGATGGCCTTTGTGATTCTTGTCAGAAGGCCAAACAAAGAAAATCTTCATTCAAGAGCAAGACTGAATCATCAATTCTCAAGCCTTATCTCTTACTACATGTTGATTTATTTGGTCCAGTAAATATCATGTCTATTGCAAAGAAGAAATATGTTTTGGTCATAGTGGATGAGTTCACCAGATACACATGGGCGTATTTCTTGCACAGAAAAAGTGAAACTGCATCTATCTTGATTGATCATGTCAGGCAACTGGATAAATTGGTCAAAGATACAGTAAAGATAATAAGGAGTGATAATGGTACTGAGTTTTCAAGAATTTGATAATGGAAGAGTTCTGCAAAAACCATGGAATCAAGCAGGAATTTTTTGCTCCTGGAACTCCACAGCAAAATGGAGTTGTTGAAAGGAAGAATAGAACTCTCATTGAAGCTGCAGGTACAATGCTTGATGAAGCAAAGCTTCCAACCTATTTCTGGGCTGAAGCTGTGCAGACTGCTTGTTTTACTCAGAAAGCAACACTCATTAACAAGCAAGGAAAGACACCATATGAGATGGTGAAGAAAAAGAAGCCAAATCTGAAGTGTTTTCATGTATTTGGATGCAAGTGTTTTGTTCTTAAGACTCATCCTGAACAGCTATCCAAATTTGATCTAAAAGCTGATGAAGGGATCTTTGTTGGATATCCACTTTCCACAAAAACTTTCAGAGTCTATAACTTGAGAACAAGAGTGGTCATGGAATCTATCAATGTCTCTTTTGATGACAAGAAGATTACTGGACTTGAAGATTTTATTGATCATGATCAACTGAGATTTGAAAATGAAGACTCAAATCGCGATACTGATAATCCTGACAATCTAAGTCCTGATACTGCAAACTCTGATGGATTGAACTCTGATGTTATTGAAACTGTGGTGACTACGCCAAAGGAAGATGCACTTATTCAGGGGGAGCATACTCAAGATCTAACCACATCTCAAGAAGAATGAATAAGGCACTTTTATTTGTCAAACTAAGTACACCAGAAACTTGCTGAAGAAATTTGGAATGCAAGATTGTTCAATTGCATCCACTCCCATGGCCACTGCAACAAAACTGGACAAGGATACTGGTAAATCAGTAGATATTACTAAGTACAGAGGTATGATTGGCTCATTACTCTATCTAACTGCAAGTAGACCTGATATCATGTATGCTACCTGTCTTTGTGCAAGATTTCAGGCTGATCCAAGAGAACCTCACTTATTAGCTGTGAAAAGAATTTTTAAGTACCTTAAGGGTACAGCTGATCTAGGATTGTGGTATCCTAGGAAATCAGATTTCAAGCTAATTGGTTACTCAGATGCAGATTTTGCAGGATGCAAAATTGACAGGAAAAGCACTAGTGAAAACTGCCAATTTCTTGGAGGCAGATTGGTTTCTTGGTTTATCAAGAAACAAAAGTCAATTTCCACATCAACTGCAGAAGCAGAATATATTGCTGCAGGAAGCTGACATTCTCTTGCCTATATAAACGAACACTTCATATAAGCCTATATATCAATTCTTTCCTCAAACACTTACTCCCTTTTCCCTCATATACACAACATCATGGTTAACTAAAATATGTTTTTAAACTATGAGACCTTCAACATGGAGTTAAGCTGTGAAGCCTGGCAGCAGAAATGACACGTCACTGCCATTCCTGATGAGATATGAGACTCAGTTCCCCAGGAGGTACTCACCCACCTCCTGTTCTTCTACATGGACTACCATCGCCATCTGGAGCGATTAGAGAAGGAAATGCTGGAAGCTCTCCGCCAGCAAGAACGAATCATCAGACTCGCTATTCTGTTCGTCGAGAGTAGGAAGAAGAAATAACTTATTTTCTTCTTCCTGTTTTTCTTCATCGTCAGCCTTGCCCTGCTTCTTGAGCTAGATAAAGGCTGTTGATGTTAGGTTTAGCAGCTTAGGACAATCTTGTAAAGTTCTGATGTAATTTAAATTTCATGAATGTATTCTCTTAATATATTAATGAAATTTCTTTTTTTTTGCAAGTTCTTGTCTCTGAGATGTTTTGTAATGCATTGATAAATCCTGATAAATATTCATATTCTGATGACCATTTCTATTTTGATTTAAATTAAGTCCTGATCTTGCAATATCAGTGCTTATTTACTTGATTTAATTTTGGTCATTCTCATACTTGAATTTCTTCTCAGAATATTGGTGTTGCAGTGAAACATAATTGAATAAGTGAAACAGTTTCAATTTTGAATTAAAACTAATTTACCTCGATTAATGGAATTACTGGGTAAGTGGAACAGTTTTTCCTTGAAAAAATGCAAGTGGACATTTTATCAAACACCTAACAGGCACTCTTAAATCTCAATTATTCTCATGGCACCTAAGGATTTGATCATTGATGGAGCCAAATTTGTTCCAAATAACTATGCTGCAATTCTTGATAATGCTGAAGCTCCGTCTGAGTTGCATTTTGAGCAAGATCTTGCACACAGTGAAATTGGGTATGCATTGACCCAACCTTCAGTCTTTTCGAGCCAATAAGTTCTGACGTTTTGGCGAACTGGGCACTTTGATAATGGTGGTGCAAATGGTACTCCCAGTATTGTTTTCGAAGTGGATGATTCTACACATGTGGAACTCCTGGTACAATTCGCAAAGCCCTACATTTACCAGAAGGTTGTATTTTTTCAACCCCGGAGGAATCAGCTCTACAGGAGTTAATGGCCAGTTTGGGGTATGAGCAGAGTTTGGCTAAGCTTGGGCAGTTGAAACAGGCTCATATCAGAAAGGAATGAAGTTTTTTTCTTCGACTGCATCACTAAAGCTTTTGGGAATAAGTGTTCCAACTTTGATGCCATCCCTATAATGAGTCAGCACATCGGATATGCTATCATTAACCAAACTCATTTTGATTTTGCAAATGCTGTGATAGGTTTCATTGGGGATAGGATGACAGAGGATAGGAATGTAGTTTACTTTCCAAGATTCCGTCAGCTTATATATAGTTTTTGTTGTGCTGATGAACCCCAACCTGCCAGTACCTTAACTCCACCTTTCAAAATTGCAAAACGAGCCTTTAATGACTTGGTAAATGCTGATACTAAGAAAAAGGTGGTTAGACCTTTACAGATTTTTCAGTCTGTAAAACAGATCTTGGTAAATGCTGATCCTGAAACCTATAGATCTGTTTATTCTGATGTCCAACCAACCACCACATCCCAAACACCACGACAACCATCAGAACATACCACTCATCCATCTATACCTCAACCATCCCTCAGAACATATCTTAAATCATATCTCTCTACTTCACAGACAGCTCAACCCTCATCCTCAACACCTACTGTGAAGCCTTCATCTTCCAAGCCTAAGAGGACAAAGACCGTTCTTCAAACACCTCAGAAGAGAAGGAGGATTGTTTTGAGAGATGAGTCTGATAGTAAGGAACAGGTTTCTACATCAGAACCTGTTGTCAAAGAACCTGAGAAAGTTCCTTCTCAGAAGGATTCTGGAATTGGGGGATCTAAGCTACTCAAAAGGCTTAGAAGAATGACTTCTGCTGAACCTCCCAAGGAATCCCATCTTCAAAAAGATACAAGAAACAGAGAGCAAAAATGCCAGTTTCAGATGATGAGGAAGCAGCACCTAAGGAAGGAGATTAGGAATCTCTGATCTCACAAGAAAAGGAATCTGCTCAAGCCCCTGCTTCTCCATTAACTCCAACTAATGAAGCAGCTACTGAAATGGCTAACACACCATCTGTGTCTCCTGTTCACAAGACTGTATCTCTTGTTGATCCAGGCACAAGTGCTGAAATTGATATCCAGAACTTGGTTGTGCCTGAAGTGCTTTACTTAGAAGCTCCAACAACAACTAATCCATCAACAACACCTGTTACTGATGCTGCTCAAACTCCAGAACTATTTACTACACCTTCTCTGCATTTAGATGCTGATGATCAGAATATAGGTGAACATCAGGATATGGCTGTTGATCAGAACTTAGAACCAGATCAGCAATTAGAGGATGATGCTGAAGCCTCAATTGCTTCTCATACTGTTGTTTTATCAGAAGATACTGATTCTGAAAGTTCTGATGCTGCAAATGCTGGAGATACTGGTGATGCTGCTCCAAATGCAGATGCTGATGAAGCAGGTCCTTCAGGACATGTCCCTCAACAAACTGTTCTTAAATCTGAACTAGTTAAGAAGTTTGTCATCAGAGAAGCACCAGTGCCTTGGAATGAAACTCCTGCAGGACAGGAGTGGACTAAGGAATGGAACTCAGTTACCTGTGTTCCATCTGCAAAGAATCTTGCTGAGCACTTGACAAAAGCTGATGAGATGTTAATTACTGATGATTTCAAAACACAGCTTAGAGTCACTGCATTGAGTACTAAACATCTACAAGGTCTCCATTCAACTACTCATGCAGAGTTACATAAGATTCATGAAGAATTAATGAAGCAAGAACAAGTTTAGAAAATTGACAAAAAAAATTCTTCCAACCTACCTTTGACAGAGTTGCTACCTTTGACAGAGTTGCTTATATTGAGAAGACTCAAGAGAAACAACAAGCTCAGATTGATGATATTCTGAAAAATCAAGCTTCTCAGCAATCTCAACTTAATGAAATCCAAGCCTCAGTGGAATTGCTTGTCTCTCTTCTCTTACCTGCTAATACCAAAAAGGGGGAGAAAATAATTAAGTCAAAATGCAAAACTGATAAGACACTGAAGGGGAAGGATGATGAAAAAGATGACCATGGAAACTCTGGAATGGGTAGAGGTCATAGTCAAGGTAGATGTTTCTTATCAAGAAAAGCTGAAATCACAAGTCACAGGACAAGTTCTGATACTGGAAAAAGAATTACTTCTGCTACTGGTAAAAGGATAAGTTCTGATGAACTTTTAGATCTTGATGAAGAAATATCAAGACAGTTATTTCTTCAGGAAAATCCAGGATTGGACTTGGAGAGTTTAATGGAAGAAGAATCCAGACTTAAATCAGGAAAAGTCAAATCTAAATCTGAAGCTTCTGGTAAAAAGACACTTTCAAAACTCAAAGGCATTGTGATAAAAGAAAGGATAAATCCTGAAGCAACCATGGCTAAATCACAACTGCAGATAGATCCAAGGTCCAAGGGCAAAGAAAAAGTTGGTGAACCTATCAAGGTTTATGTGCCTCCTGTGAATGAAGAAATTACTGATGAAGATGATGATCTTGCTCTGACTTCAAGAAAAGTTTTTAAGAAAACCTCTGACATGGCTCAAGTTGTTCAGAGTCAAGAGATAGTAAGTTCTGATATTTCAAAGAAGCAAGTAACCTCTGACATAGCTCAAGTTAACTTGATATCAGAAGATAAATCAAAGACACTCCTACCAGGATTCACTAAAGCAAAACAGACTCAACCTTTGAAGACTGTTGCAAGAGGTTTTGAAGCAAGAGTGGTTACTGGAAAGGAAGCAAGAGATAAAACTGGATTGGGAAGTGCTGATGAAAGAAGAATACAGAACACTACCAATGATCCAACTTCCTTAACTGAGCAATTCCTGAGAGATTGAATCAACTGGAATCTGTACAAATGGTTTACCATACCTACTTGAAAAAACACATCTTGTTATACTTCATGACAGATGGTAGGGTTTATCATATAAGGGAAAATGCCATTCCATTGAAGTATTTTGAAGAACTGGAACATGTATTATTCTTACTTCAAGTGAATGACAAAATAACAGAAAGTGCTGCAAACTATTTGAATAATCAGATTCAGAGACTAGAAAAAGGCTTTATTCTGTTAAGTCTGACAGCACATATCTTCCAAAGTACAGAGATCACAAGGGTGATATAGTTGAAATGAAGCCCAACACTGCTAAGATTATAACTACCTTTCTGGGTTACAGGGCTGTGGAATTCAATCTTGAGTCTGATAAGGCATATTTCATCAGACTGGATCAGGATATAAGAAAAGCTAGAATTAATGATCTCAGGGCTGCAATCTTTCAAATTGGTGAAGATACTGCAGAACTTAAAGATGCTAAAAGGAGGATGATTGATGAACTCAGATATGCTCAGAGATGTTTGTTGAAGAACTATCTCAGAACAACTCCTGACATCAGAGAGATCAGAAGATGAAACCAAGTCAAGATCTACAATTGCTCAAATTCTGATATGAATACAGACTGAAGTTTTTATCAGAAGTTAAAGTTGGTAAAGCTTTAAAGACTGTAAGTTGTAGTTATCTAGTTTAATTCTCATGCATTTGTACTTAATGTTTTTGACATCATCAAATATCTGTTAAACTTGTATATTATGCTAATTTACAAGTTGGGGGAGATTGTTAGATATATTTGATAATGTCATGGCTAATATGATTTATGTTTAGTTTTCAGATCTTACTTAAACAGGATAAATCAATACTTACTGGAAGTCAGGATTTAAGGATATCAGTACTTATATTATCAGGAGATAATCATCAGAAGATGGATATCAGAACTTAAGTACTGAAGGACGTTCATATAAGGACAGCAGCTAATTAAAGGAAAGAAGATCGAGACAAACATAAGAAGAGATATGCATGAAGAAGGAATTCTATGAAGAATAGAATACTTGGAAGAAAAGATATCTGACTGATATATTTTCGAAAGCAGAATTATATTCCATATCAATTAGCGATTATCTTGTAACTGTATAGTATATAAACACAGACATAGGGTTTACACTATAAGTGTTATCATATTCGAGAAGATTATTCATTGTAACCCTAGCAGCTCTCGTGATATTTGTTCATCACTGAGAGGTAACAGTTCCATACTGTAACAGAGTTTATTGTTTCAATAAAGTTTGTTTTCTGTTACTTGAGTTATTAAAGTTCGATTTGATTGTACTATACACTATATTCACCCCTCTACAGTGTGTGTGACCTAACAAAAAATGAACTGGAGAAATGAGCTGTCCTGCTACATCTGAATAATCCACATGGAAATGGTCATTACAAAAGTGGCAAAATATATTTTATTATTTGCTTTCATATGACTTAAAGGAAGATAAAAGAGCAAAGCTAATTTGATAGTGTATCAAATGACAATTAAAGAATCCTGGTTTACTTCCACGTAAATGTCACTTTCAACCATGACACTTGTAGCCAAGATGATAATGGACAATTTCAGAAACACATTTTACGATTTTTTTTAATACCATAATTATACCTGGCACAAAGTCGTAGTAAAGGAGCTTTAAGGGCAGAGATTAAATTATCAGATTTAGTCCACTCATAGTCGGTTGAAGTCAACAAGGTCAACATGATTTCATTGCCATTTTTTCCAGCAGCAAATTTCCTGCAGGAAATAAATCATTAACAACATAATAAATATGATGCTATGCCTCTCCTAATAATTGTATTCTTTAGAGAGGGAAAATCAAAATGTAATTTGGGATAGGCTTTCAACTCTGAACTATCTAATACTGTTGTATTTATTCGCAACAGTATTTTGTAAGTGGACATCAATTTGAAGATAAATCACTCGCAAAATATTTTGTGACAAGAAAACCAATGATATAAATCAAGAAAACATACACAGACAGAACTATATATAGACCAATGATAGAATTATCTGGTATATAAAATACACGAATACATTTCACATTTCGCGTCATACAAAGTTAACAGGATGAACAACATGCCATATGACAGTGTTTGATGTAACAGAAGTTTGTGGTTTTTGTACTTGTTTAATTCATATATTATCAATTTCTTCCATTTGAATGAAAAAATTAACAATTATTCTACAGATAGTGAACAACAATTCTCCTCCCTCTGATCTCAAGTTTCGCACTACTTCTGGATAGACAACCTATCCAAAGAGAATAGTTTAACTTTAGCAACAACAAAATATTAAACTTAAATGAGAACTAATTTTGCAGCAGAAGTTCTTACTAGTTCTCTTAGGAATATGTATAAGAAACTTCGGATAGTTGTCTGGGGACATATGTTGGTCTAGCAGAACCGGTTCAAGAGCCTTTCAGGAATCAGGATATTTTCCTTAATTATGATTAGTAGCTGCAGGAGTGTTTAAACCAAGAAAATGAGAATTAAAATGTTATTCCATGTGTTGATGTATGGTTAAGGGTTTGATTTGTTAGAAGAATAGCCGCATTCCCATCGTCAGGGTAGCTCTACTTACCCCACTGCATTCCAAATCATTCTGTTTCCTATTTCCCCCTCTTCCCATAAAAAATCCACATTACCCTAGACCACTAGTATTCTGATATATCAATGGGTCATTCGTGTCAATATTAATGGGTCACCATTATCCTGATATATCATTTCTTCCATTCCAACAGGAGATGCATCATATCCAAAGATTTAATAATTTGATATTGATACGTGATTATATAGATAGATTGAGGAACCTTTCACTAATTAAAAAGTCTAATGGAATGCTATTGGATCAAATGACAAAGGTCTAATTCTGGTCATTGAATAAATGAAACTTTGACGAATATTATAATTTAATTCAAAATTCATAGCATAATCATTTTTTAAATATGCTAAGGCAAAATCTAGATAACTGTTGTTTTTGGTTGCATATATTGGAAACCAACAAACATCAAAGATTGGATATTCGGAAAGACTATGATACTGGCACTTAGTTTGAAATTTGGGGGCATTACTGATATTATAATAAGATGCACTGCATTAAAAAATCCGGCAACTATTTCTATTAGATAAATGACTGGAACATAACAAACAATATTTATAAAACGATTTTAAAATGCAACTCTAATTTCTTATTGTTCCTAGTATTTTTCTATTATAATGTGTAGGTGATATTACGAAACTCACAGAGATGAGTCCAGAAGTGCTGTTTCCTCTTCTGACTCGAGCATGTTTTCTTGAAAAGTATCTGCAGATGCCAATTTTGGTAGAAGCCATTGCAAGAATCCGGGTATTGGGCTAAGTGTTGCAAATGTCTGTTCACAAAAGAATAAATTAAACTTATGGATCTTTTTAAAAAGAGCAATATAAAAGACATGATTAGTGTGGTCAGATGACCTAGAACTTGAGCAAAAGCCATGAAACAAAATCTGATATCTTGCTCCTCCACATATTTGTAAAATGTCTTTTAGACACTTCAAAGTTAAGGAAAAAATTCACACCGCGATGTTAACCCCACCTGGAAACTGTATTTCGTAAACTAAAGAACCTTTTAAATTTGTAAATGTAACAAATTTAAGCATAGTCGTCTGTCTCGGAAAAATTATTCTAGAGGAGGTTTCATATGCTGGAAGAGAAAAAAAGGTTTAACAATGAAAACACAATCAACTCATAAGCTAGCAAATCTGAGATCAATGATAAGCGGTGCTATCTGGAAACTAATTAAAAGCTGTGGAGTTCAGAACCTAAAACTACAATTACAATGTCAGCACTTCAACATAGACAAAGTACGTACAGCATTAATAAAAAAATTCAATCAACTTTTTACCTATATAGGGGATATATACACGAATGCAAAGCTAGACTAGTAATTAAATATTCCTTCCAAAATAATTATCAAAACATTGTAAATGAAGTATAAAATTTGGTGCTAGCACTTTAAGACTATAGTGGCAATATATGGGCAAAAGATCTTACAGAAATATTTGTCATGTCTTTCCTAACCACATCAATTACACGCTTTATAAGGAACTTCCCTAAGTTGATTCCTGCCAAACCAGGCTGCCAATTTCCACAAAAATCGAGGTCAGGCATGTGGAGAAAAACTACTGTCACGAATATGCTTAATAAAAGAAAGAGAAGTAAGAAACAGAGATAGATTTTGGATTTTCATCTTAGATTACACTCCGATATTCTTAACTTTAAAATTTGAAATACCAACTAAACAAACAAATTGCACAGAAGCAGAGCTAAATGCAAACTTGCCTGAATTTTAAGATCACTCCTATTTCTAGATCAGTCATGTAAAAATTTAGACTTGTATGCATCTCCCCTCCTTCAAAGAACAATAGCAATTAAACTGCATAGGGTATTTATGGACCCATATAGACCTTAAAAATACTTATAATATTCAACCCCGGTACCGTGTAAATGGTTAACACCTACTGTCAAGATATACATTGCCAATGATGCATTTTACTGCAATCCTCAGTTTCAAATTTAATTTAGGAAGAATCGTTGTTTTAGTCAAAGTAGAGCTTTCTGTCTTTAAATTACAACATATGTTGCTAAATGATAATTATATAGGTACTTAAAACAGGTATCATAAGTGGTTCACCTGAAGAAGCATCTTATCTGTTATGAATGGTTAAGTGGTGATACTATTGATACACATCCAAAATTGAAGTATAAATTGAGACAGCCTTTGCCAAGTGGGTCAAACTACTGTTTATTGACAGTATTACATTAATGAAATACCTGGGTAGATGAAATAGAATAGAATAATGCGCATGTTGCCTCAGTTTCAGTAATTGGAGGTTCATCCCACAAAACTTCCTGAACTAGACAGAGATATGTGAGAATTTATTGTTGGGGACAGTTGAGAAGGTAGCATACACTGTAGACTATTCTGACCTGTATTGTCTGAGCTACATTCTTCATAAGTGCAACTTCAATAAATATAAGTGGTTCACCTGAAGAATCATCTTATCTGTTATGAATGGTTAAGTGGTGATACTATTGATACACATCCAAAATTGAAGTATAAATTGAGACAGCCTTTGCCAAGTGGGTCAAACTAATGTTTATTAAAAGTATTAAATTAATGTGTATGTGCAGAAAATGATGATAAAGGTGGCACTAAACCCGAAAAAGCAAACTAACTTAAAGTTTTTGTAATCAAGCTCACCCTACAAGATTATGAAGTTAAAATTGGTATCAGATTAAATAAATCGTGATGATTAAGGAAACTCTTCTTAGTGACAAATGTTGGTCAATCAATCAAATCATATTCCAGGATTTACGTAGTCATGCAATGTCCACACATTTTTGTGAAGATCTTCTATATATAACTGATAGAAGACACGATTGCAAACAACAGTGGAGGAACCAATCGCATGTCATAATAATCATAATTTATACATGTAATATGCATAAGTTAGTATTATTCTTTGGAATTTCAACACAGTACAAACACATGACGATAGAAGTATAAAGTAAACAACATCATTATTAAAATTAAGCACTCACAGAAAGGTTTAAAGGATTATGAATATTATGTCTACAAGCACATATATCTTTCACATTGTTACCCAAAACCGTGTAATCTAATATCTATCGATACATAATTAGACACATGTATGTTTTACTCCAATATAAAATTATCATTGTATCGTAATTCTCAAAAAAAAAGTTGACTAACTTTTCTACTTTCAATGAATTCAAGACAAAGGATGGTATACAACAATAACTTTCAACACCAAGTGTTGACAACATACTTTGAGTGATGATATAACATCATCTTAAAATGTGATATTAAACATTTCAATAATTTATCTTAACTATCTATTATCTATTGTATATATCTGTGTTTATTATATACAGATATTGTGGTAAAATATAAACTAGAAAATAAATAATATGCTCACCCGGCATCGCTGGATGCAGGTATCCAAAACAACGACGGCCTACTCCAAGCCTTCTCTTCAGATCTAAAAGATTGCTGATAGGGTGCACTGCCTGTGCATATATTTAGAATGTTATACAACTCACTTTTCAAAAGGTTTACTTTGGGGATCAATTAAGACGAATGGATATACCTCATAATGAACAATCTTTTCCAGCAAAGACGCGGGGTCATCCCATGTGATCTGGTGAAGTTCTAGGTTGGCAGGACTAAGCCAAGTAATAAGCTTCTCTCTCAAGTTGGATTCAAGTGCTCTTAAAGATGCAGTATTTTCCTCCCTGAATATTAAAAGGCATCAAGTGATGAAAATTTCTCTATCTATTTACCTTCTGAAGGAAGCTTGAAAATAAAAATTACTATTTAGATTGCATATATATAAAGAGAAATAGACAAGAGACTCTACTTCTGCATGTCTTCAAATATATTTTAGCAATCATTTGGAGGCAGAAAAAAGAAGATTAAACTGAATTATTTGTTTTTTGTTCTTTATTCTTTGGTAAAAGATAACATAGAATCAAAATACAACACTTAAAAAACAGAAAATATAAAATTTACAAGACATCAATTTCCAGGTCAAAACTATCTATTAGAGTATATTTTCCGAACCCTTATTAAATTCTAAAGTTCAGACTTCAATTTGCGTGTATTTGTGATGCACTTAATTTAGGGACTTCCTGTCATTTTGATTAAGCATTATTATTAAGATATGTGCAAAAGAAAAAGCTTTAGATGTTCTATTACGGAATATGTTCAAGAAGGAAATACAGAGACCTACTTCAAAGTCCGATAACTTACACATCATTTTGAACCTATGGTTTCGATGGTACATCACATAATTTGGTTCAGAACATATCTTCTGTGTATTTTTCAGAAATATTATGGTTGCAGATTATTTTCACGGCTCAATTATGTGTATTAAAATGGCACCTGACCCAAGCTTTTATCATCACATAGCAGTAAGGACGGAAGATTATATTACATAAGCACATATATTATGTGAAGACATATCAAATATACTACTGAATCATAAAAGGTTCATACTACAAAATGAGGGGATAACCTTACGCGAGAATAGATAAAATATCAGCTCGCATAATGGACAAAAATTTCAATCCTCCGGGGTGAGTGTTGAGCCGTTCAAATAGGAATTCATACATTGGCTTAAGAGCATCTTTCAAGTTCCGCTCAATCCGATAAAAGTTGGAAAGTGATCCTTCCTCCGTATGGCTACTGTCTTCGGGTTTTTCACCTAAACCTAATATTTTTAGTGGAAACACTTACGACGAATGCTTGTTCAGGTATCCTAAAAATAACAATATAAATACCAGTTGGTAGCTGAATTTCAAGATATTGCTTCATCAACTCACGAACTTGAATCCTGTAAACGTCATATTGCTTTGCAAGTAGAAGAAGTAAATTTTTATGCATTTCCCGAGAAAGGCGAAAGTAACCCTGTTCACTGACATACAGTTAGTACTCTTATTTTGCACCACACTTGAACTAGTTTTGTCATTATAAGAAATTCACCGCTGAAAATTCATTTAATGCTGCATCCACATTTTCTGTTTTGTTCATTGATATAGCCGAATGCATCGATACTTTCACTTGATCAAATTCACTGTAAACAATGAACTACGACCAAATTATGTGCCGTAAAGAGGAATACTAACTGAAGTAATTCGATAACATACACACAGACACACTTCATTTGATCCTAACCTTACACACACACATATTAATAATAAGAAAATGCACCTGATCATATTGACAGGCAACCGATTTTGAGAGGTCTCGTTGTTCCCATCCCGAGTATCACGATTAGGAAACTGTATTTGATTGATCTTGTTCTGAAATCAAAAATTAGAGTTTAAGTATCAGCACTATCACATACGTATCTTTTAGTCTACCAATTCTACAAACACTAAACCTATCTATAATTTAAATTTTACAAAAATAATAATTTTAAAATATCGAAATATATGTTTAGTGAATCATAAATAATTGTATAGATAAATAGGAGAAAGATGAATACATACAGCAGCGGAGATAGGCCTCATTTTTGTTCGCAACAAAATGGTAAGACCTTTTCTGTTCATGTAAATATATATATATATATATGTTGTGTGTATATATAGATTGGTAGAGCAGCAGCTGCGATGGGTGATCTTGGGTTTCAATTTGGGAACAATTTAGCAGTTTGCAATTGTGTGTTTTTGGACAATGACTCGCGAGTCTTTCTTTGCCATTGCTTTTTCAAATTTCAGATAAACAAAACTTACAAAACACAGTTAATTTGGTCAAATGTGTTTTCGTCGCTCAAGTGAAAGGAAACTTGCAATTGGATTATAACTCAAAAATCTTTCATTTACGTCATTGTACTTTTATTAATATTTGTAGAGTTTATTGGCCGTTATCTTTCGTTAAAAAAATTGACAGAAAGATGAATAAGTTTGGTTATTTAACTTGAATAAATCCACCGTAACATGTATACTTAATTTAAGTGATGTTTCGATTACTCAACGGCTTGAAATAGGATAATGGTTAAAAATACCCATTTTTAAGGTTAAATTTGCTCAAAATACCCATTTTCAAAAAATATACTGAAAATACCGTTTTAGTTACACATTTTGTAATTGGATAAGTGTAATACGCATTTGAGATTTGGGTATTACCATTGGGATACACATTTGAAAAATGCGTATCACAAAAAAAAAAAAAAACTGGATACCCATTTGACAAATGGGTATCTAGTACAAAACAGGATACCCAAAAAGGAAATGAGTATCCAAACGGGTATTTTCAGCACTACACTACCAGAATGGGTATTTTTAGCATTTTGCCCAAAAAAATGTTATTTTTAACATTCATTCCTTTAAATATGCAATTTGATCATCAAATACAAGAAATTTACTTTATGGTCATTGACCATTAAATCAATTAAAAATTGAAAATAAATCGGATAAAGAGTTATTCTCCTATAACATCAAGTGTTCTTCTACGATAAATCTTTACAACAAATAAACACATTATATGCAATGATTTTACTCACAAAAAAATCATCCTTATTAATATATTATCATTTTCTATATCTTTATGTCATTGTGAAAAATTGATAAGAGATTAAAAATGATTAAGTTTTGGTGGGTTAAATTATTGATGTTATGTGCGTGTATTTGTTGCGTCTATTTATAAGTTTCATAATTTTTTAAGAGAAAAAAGAGTTGTTTCTTTAAGTTAGATGACACAATTACAAGTTTTCAGTGATCAAAACATCATTTACCCCTAGCTAATTTGGGTTCGAAAATGTTTGTTTTGCGGGAATATTGTCAAAACTAATTTTAAATCATCATCATTTTCAGCTTATTTTTTCTTGAGAAAATATCAAAAATATTACTTTTTCTCTATTTTTTTGTGATTTTATTATCTTCTAAAGATATTTACAAAAATACGGTGCACCAAGACCAACCAGATATGAAACTAGTTACATCAATTTTTTGGTTATATTCGAGGTTAAATCTAGTTGTAGTCTTGCAAAAACTATCAAAGTTTGCATCTATTTGAATCAATTTGTAGAAAACCCGTTGTTATTCCCAGTGGACTAACAATGAGATTTAAAGAAGGGGGGTTGAATGTAAATCTCAAAACTTTTTCAAGTTTTGAGCAGTTTCTAAGGCTAAGTGTTTTTGAGAACAAGTGTGTGAATTGCTTGAAGCTAATACAGACAGATATATATTCAAACACAAATGTAAAGAACACAAAGAACTTAAAAACTTTTCTGATGGATTTGTTGTTCCACCAGAGATGTGTTATTTCAGAAAATCTGTGATTCAAAGAATTAAATCACAGCTGCTTCCTAGTACAAACTAGATGATTTTCTCTCTGGATATTTCTAAACAGCTCTGGAAAATTCATATCTAATTACTAGCTGCTACTTGGTTTATATATCACCAAGTTTACAAGTGAAGACAAAACTGTAAAATACAATTAAAAAGATTCTTCACATGTTTCTTCTTCACTTCTCTATCAAATGCAATTTAGGCTTGGCTGTAGATCTTTGAATACTTCCTTGTTTGCATCAGAATGGAAATGTTGTATTTTCTTGATTCCTCCTAGAGGCTTCCACATTCCAGTTTGTCTCTGTCAACCCATGTGCCTCTGTCAGCTTGTGAATTGTCACTATCAACTGCTAATGAACTAAGCATCCGTTGAAGCTTTCATCCGTTGATGCCTTATCCGTTGAGGCTTTATCCGTTGAAGCTTTATCCGTTGATGCATTATCAGTTGAAGTCTTTATCCATTGAAGCACTTATCCGTTGATGGATATTATCCGTTGAAGCATTAGAGACATCCGTTGAAGCTTTGTTTCTTATCCGTTGAAGGTCTTCAATATCCGTTGATACTTCTTCACTTATACAAAGTTACAAGGCATGAAATATTTACAATTAGCCCTCCTATTTGCATATCCACTAGTAGTCAACATGACTAATAATTTTCTACAACATCTAAGAATTACAACTTGAATCCAGAGAATGAAATGTGCTACAATACTAAACTTATTGCTAAGTAAAGCTACTCCTTCAACGGATAACCAAGATGGTCTTATCCGTTGAGGCTACAAACACTAGATTTCTACTTAAGTGTTTTGTTTAACTTATCATCAAACTAATACACATATTCCTAACAATCTCCCCCTATTTATGTCTACTAGAACTGTAGGCATAAATTTGGGTTTAGCTTGATGATAACAAAACACTTGACAAATATATAAACTGTAATAAAGCAGAAATTCAAAAGTGCTACAAAAATGTGTATGCTGAGATGGAATTGAAGAATTACATTGTTTCCAAGGGTGCTCCTTTAGCCTGAGCAGATTAGTTTCTTTAATTTGATTCCTTGTTTTCTTTCCTAGCCTCCTGTCATTCTCCTCTATTTGAAGTTGAAGTTGTCTGAAGAATTCAGCTTCATCTTCTTCATTGATGTCCAACTTAGATTGCATATCCTTGAGAGTTTCATTACTGGCAATCTTGAGCTGATCTTCAATTCTGAAAAATCTTCTGACTCCATTGTTGTCTCTAAACTCCATCAACCAATGAGGTGATTTGTGAACTGTAATTCCTCTTTCTTGAATGAGTAATGTTCTAGGCAAGGCATTGGGCTCCCACCAAGTTTTTCTTATGTTGGCAATCTTGTTGAGAATCTCAGTCTTGGCAGTCCTGGTAAAACCAGAATCCCTTTGTATGGCTGAGTAGACTCTAACCAAGGTAGAGTAGCCTTCATTCAGAATCCTGTAGAGAGGCCAAGTTCTTTCCCCATCTCCTTTGTATTTGAACACTAGTCTTTCTGGTAGCTGTCTGTAGGCAGCTATTCCCCTTACTTCCTCCAGCTCATCCAGATAGAGTTCAATGTCTGAAAATTCTTTTATGTCACAGATGTGAACATAATCATCCTTAGAGGCTTGAGGCTTAGGCTTAGGCTTCTGTGTGAATTTGATTGAGGCTTTAGAGGGTGTTGATTTGATTCTTCTTTTCTGCTTCTTTGATGGTGGAGAAGAGGTTAAGAAGGTGGGCAATTTGATGGTGTCCCAATCAATTGGTTCCTCCTTAGGAATGATTGTTTCACCATGAATGTTCATGAAGGGGTCAGGCACAATGGGTTCAGGAATAGAGGGTAGTGGTTTGGATTTTGATTGAGTTTCTTCAGTCTTATCTACCATCTTTCTCTTTGCATTGACCTTCTTTCTGTTCCCTTTCTGCCATTCTTCTCTTTCCTTACTTCTCTCTTCCATATCAGTATCAACCATGTCCCCCATAGCTTCATCTTCACTTTTGTCTTCAATTTCTTTTTGTTCTTCAGCCTGACTTGACTTTAGCTGTTTTTCAAGCTTTGCTTGTGCTCTTTTGTCAGCCTTTAGCTGTTTGGCTTCTTCCTTCAACCTTCTGGTTTCTTCCCTCTTGGCTATTGAGAATTTGGGATGTCCTTGCATCACACATATGCTCTTTCCCTCTCTGAAGATAATAGCCATGTTCCTCCTTACAGCCACATCCATGGTCTCTTTGAGCTTTGTGATACTTCTACCCAAAAGCTTGTCCTCATCAGCCTTTGGAAGAGGAAAATCCACTTCTTTCAGAGGATTCTTTGTAGAGACCTTAATGGATCTGTTGTTGGGCTTGAGAACCATAGGTTTCAGATCCTTGGAAGAAGTCTCTCCAACCTTATTTGTTAGGTCCCAATGTGTTTGTAGAAGGGGGGTTGAATACAAACAGTACCAAATAATCGAATAAATGCGGAATAAAAAATATGAAACAAAATTCAAGTTAAATAAAAATATTATTAAACTTGAAAGGTGTTACAACAACTGTATCGATTACAAGGTATTAATCTCAAATCAATTATCACAAATCTAGAATAAATTCGACATGAACTTTTTCTATTTTTGCAATAATTAGAATCAAATGCTAAACACGATTTGAGATTAAGTTCTAGGGATTTTGATCCGCTAGATTGTTACACAAGAACAAGATAAAGATTTCTATTTGATTGGATTTAACTTTACAATCTAGAAATTGATCTTAAAGTTTTGCAGAGAAGAATAAAAT
This sequence comes from Apium graveolens, assembly GCF_009905375.1. NCBI lineage: Eukaryota > Viridiplantae > Streptophyta > Magnoliopsida > Apiales > Apiaceae > Apium > Apium graveolens. The sequence goes on from NC_133650.1 coordinate 143,357,103, forward strand.
GTTTGCTGCGGCTGCTCTGTTCTTGTTTTTTGACTTGTATATTTGATGATAATGCTTTCTGCTGCTTCTGTTTCTTTTTAATTCATTCAACAGAATTGAATTGAACTGGAATGACAATCCTGAGCTCAGCAAGACTTTCGGTATGACAATCAAATGAACTAGCAAGACTATCAGAATGAACTAGCAAGACAATCCTCCTCCCAGTGTAACTTTCGGTGAGACTATTGTTTGTACTAGCATGACTTTCGGTATGACTATTGATTGTCATACCGATTGTCATACTAGTACAATCAGTTTGACTTGCTGAATTTAAATGAATTTTAATCCAATTTAAATTCTGAAAATTCCTAAAATTAATTCAGAATTAATTAATCAATTAATTCAATTAATAAATATATTATTCTTCGCAGATATAATTTATTTTTTAATTAAATTAGATGACTTAATTAATTAATAGAGAATTAATTCTAGTCTTCAACAGCACCCATCCTTCTGCAAATCTTCTGAAAATCACTGAAAATTATGAATCAATTCCACCACTTCAATGTTGACACTCGATGTACTGTCTGGTTCATGAGTGACTAACTTCCGTGCCGTTTCTTCATGTCTTGACTTTGACACTTTGATTTTCTTCAGATTAAATCCTTGTAATTAATGATACTCTGACGAGATCTCTGTCACTTGATTAAATCCACGATCTTGATTTATATCACTGAGGCATGATCAACTTCTTGAACTTCATCCAGTGAATTAACTCCTCAAGTCTGTAGATGAACCTTGTTTCTGAATCCTTTGACAGATATTACTTTGCGAGATCTCTCTGACGGTCGATCCACTATTTACTTATTACATTCTTATTTGAGTTGAGTTGAATCCTCGAATATACAAATAGGCCTATGACATATGACTTACAATCTCCCCCTATTTGTTTGTTAGACAATAACACACAAATACCTAGAGGATAACTCAACTAACAAATAAGAAAAAGATATAAATAGAAATGCAAAGTAAATAGTAGAAAAGTTCTGGACTAGATTTAACATTTTCCAGATTCCAAGTAGATGTTCCTCTAGACTGAACATATCTTCAAGTAGTTCCATCTTCATTTGTACAACCACATTTCCTGTTGAGAAGCCCATATCTCTCTTGCTTCTCCCCCTATGAGAATCAACTGATTAAAGAAGATCACCTTCGTTTACCACCTCTCCCGTACAATAGGATCCGCAGATAAAAGCCAATGGTACTCCCCGTTTGAAAACAGCTTCTTCCCTTACTAGAAAATCACCTTGTGTTTACCACCTCTCCCGTACAATAGGATCCGTAGTTACAAACAACAATGGTGTGGTGTAGTGTACATGTAGGATCTTTTTCTTCCTCCCTGCTATTTCTCCCCCTTAGTTGAGGAATCCTCCAAACTATTTCTTAAGCTTTTATCTCCCCCTTAAAGAAGGAATGTATGCCGTCGTCTGAAGGAGTTCTCATATTTCACTTGGTTGGAAAAGAAATAACAAGTAGTTTCTCTTTCTTCCTCACTGTGAGTGTGTGATCCTGTTTTAGTGTACCTCACATGTGTTTCACTCTTCTCTCCACTCGTGTTTACACTCATTCTCACAAGTGTATCACTCTTCTCTCATAGCTCCATAATCCAGCTGTACCTGCAAGGAAAATCGCCTTAGCCATCCTTAAGGAGGTCACAGGTGGTGCAATGGGAGTTCACAAATCCCCATCCTTGTTAAACTCGTCAGATGAATCTGAGTCATAATTTACAAGTTGCTAGTTTCCCTTTTTAGGGTTCCAGATTTGAATTCTGGGAAGGTAAACAATGATCCAAAGAATTTAGCATAAAGATCAAAGTTCCCTTCTAATGCCTGTGAAGACATTTCCTTGTGACTCATCAGGTAATATCTGAATCATTGTCAACAAGTTGCCGATCTGCGCCTATGTCAGATCCACTATCCGCAGATGCATCCAGGGGATTTAAGCCTGGGGAGGTAGACACTGACCACTGACATATGGCTTTTGGATCAGTATCCTCTCCTAACACCTGTAAAGGCAATTGGTCCACTAACGAACCTTGAACAATCGAATCTGACCTTAAAATGGTCGAAACTCTTGTTTCCGTCAACTCATCCTTTGTGTGTGTAACCTCTCCTTGTGCATCAAGAATTGATTATGTTTGAAGTGGTGACACTACATCGGATACCTTGGCCGACATGCAAAATTCAATAGACGCACCCTGTTGAGAGAATGAATCTAGTAACTGTTTTTGTGCCTTTTCAGCCATTACATCTTTTTGAGAAGATGTATGGGGGCTAGCAGTTGTCTCGGTTTAAATACTACTCATCTTTGTAGGAGACAGAGCTACTGGGTTGACTTCAGAACCTTCCTTATCTGGTGCACTAAGGCACTATCTCCCTCACGCTCATCCATACTACATTTAGTGGTAAGAGAGTGTTGGTTGGTTCTGTTTTTGTGTTTGTCTTTACAGTCTGGGATAGACGTTGTGGGTTTTCAACCTCATGACTGTCAATGAAAGAAAGTCATTGGAGACTGAACCTGTATCACAGAACATATGACAATAGAGAGATAAAATGATGTACAATAGTGATTTCAAAAGATTTTACATGAAATAAGAAATCACTAATGTATAAAGAAGTTTGATTTTGTTTTTTTTAATATGAATGAGTTTTTGATAAAACATTGATCACTTAGGGTAAAGTCTAAGTAATTCTCATTCATGTCAAAAGCTTACAAATATCTGCAACATAATGTTAACAACATATCATTGACCGATACTTGTCAAGTACTTTAGATACTAATTATTATGTTGCATAATCAATATACCACTGCACATATAAAACAATATGATTGTGCCTAGTGATAAGATAATTATTAATATGACGACTCTACTTATTCATATAAAACTGTAACTGCAGTTAGAGTGCCATACCATGTCCTTGACGATTGCTTGAGCAGTATACTAGTTCATACCAACCTGAAGTGAGATTGTGAAGAAGAGATTGCATAGTCCAATAGATCTGCAACTGTAAAGTCCATGAACTGTGGTGCACTGACTTCCTCTTTTGACTCACCAAACAGGAGTACACTTGTACACATCTTACTAGAGTTCAATTCCAAGTGTAATGTTCAGCAGGTGCTTGATATGTCGTAATATTCCCAAGTCTCGTCACTGGTGCTATTTGTTGGATACTGCTTCCTGATAATAACCTAGCACAATATACAAAATTACAATGATAACATTCCTAGCTTGCAAACAGCCATATCCCTCAGATAAACCTTTGCTGTTATCTCCAAAGGTAACCAGGGGGCCAGATTTCTCAATCCACATTTGATAGCAGGGCTCTATCTCCGGTCATATGTCTTGATGATCCACTGTCAAGAATCCACACTACCGGTTACACATGTTTAATGCCCTGCACTACAAATGGATTAGACCTTCTTCGGAACCCAAACTTGGTTGGGCCCGACATACTTGTAGAACTGTCCTTTGTCAGGCAAAACAACATTTTTAATTTTAATTGCCTCAAATTTCTCAATGACTAAACATTTGACCTTGTAAACAGCGTTAACAAATTTCTGTTTAAGCTTAGGCACAAATGTCTCCTTTCTAGCCTTAGAAGGACTAGCAGTCTTAGACCTATCATGCTTCTTGTTATTCACATGCTGACGAGGAGTAGTCTTATCATTAGAAATACGCTTACCATTAAAATAAGCATACATCATATTAAAAGCACAAGACATACAATTAGAAACACCACATGCTTTATGAGAGTGATTAATAGTAGGCAATTTATGCATGGCAGACATGGCATTTTTGTTATCTAACTCATGTGTGTCTGAGTTAGTCTCAGTTGCTTTCACAACTTTGACTGGAACTTTCGACACACTTGACTTGGAAACAATCTTCTCATTAGCATGATCCTCAGCACGTATTTCTTCTTGAATAACAGAAGAGGTCACATCAAATGGTTCAACAATTGATGCTTTATAGAGGGGTTCATCAACACCCTTAAGCACATGTGGTACTTCCCTCCCTTTAGCACAGACATGAGGAGGGGAGTTTATGCCTAATTCTCCAATAACATCATTGTAATCATAACCTATTCCAGATGTTTGATTAACAGCTTGCTTACTGTAGAACTCTTTAGCCTTCGAACAAGAATTGAAGTAGGCTCTAACCTTAGTCTCAAGACCGGTGATCTTGTCTTTGAGAATAGTTTCGAGTTTTCTATAACAGTCAACTCTATTCTCTAGAAAAGATACTTGTTCTTTTAATTTATCTTGATTAATGTGCACAAGTCTTAATTCATTGACCTCTTTCTCAAGGTCTGTAATCTGTAAACTTAACAGTTCATTATCACGACGTGCACAATCTAAGTTACCTCTTAGATGATAAACCATTTCAGCATCAGAATGTTTTACCTCTATTCTTGACGATGAAGCTTTTCTATCAATAGCCATAAGAGCAAGATTTCCTTCATCTTCATCTTCACTGTCAGTATCATCCCAGCTTCTTCCCTTTGCCAGATAAGCCCTTTTAGAGTTCTTTCTTACTTGCTTTGGCTTCCTACATTCTGTGGCAAAGTGTCCCAACTCATTGCAGTTATAGCATCTGATGGTGCTCCGATCAACCATCCCTGTTTTGTATACACCACTGCTGGTGTTAGAGGATGAAGATCCACCTTTCTGGAATTTGTTGTAGTTGGACCTGTACTTAAGCTTGGGATTCCTCTTGAATCTGACATGGGAGAATCTCTTGACAATTTGGGCCATTGACTCGTCTTCCAATTGCTCCAGCTCTTCCAAGGAATAAAAATCATCACTTGATTGATTTGTAGTAGGAGGATCATATTCTGCTACTAACATATTTTCCTCAGCGTTGGAACACTGTACCATTCTCTCCAATTGTTGAGATTGCTGTTGTTGTTGACCTTCAGCTACAAGTGCAGTAGATGTGCTGACCATTCTATCCTTCCCGTGGACTTCCTTCTGTTGAATCTGCTCCAACTCATAGGTTTTTAACACTCCATAGAGCCTGTCCAAAGAAATCTCACTCAGATCTCTAGCTTCTCTAATGGCAGTGATTCTATGTTCAAGATGAGTTGGCAGTGTTAAAAGGAACTTTTTGTTGACCTCCCTGATTGAATAATATTTCCCATTTATGTTCAGGTTATTGATCAACGCATTGTACCTCTCAAACACTTCAGTAATTCCTTCTCCTGGATTTGATTTAAAATATTCATACTCAGAGGTTAGGATCTCCAACTTGTTCTCCCTAACTTCCTCTGTGCCTTCATTAATCACCTCAATAGTTTCCCACATGTGTTTGGAATTTTTACAGTTCATCACATGTCTGTTCATCAAGGGATCAAGGGAATCAATTAATATTAATTGAAGGTTGGCATCCAAGGAGGCTTCTTCCTTCTCAGCAGGAGTAAAATCTTCAGGCTCTTTTGGATATGTTCTAGCTTTGGTAATCACAACATCATCTACTATCACCTCTGGTTCAATAACCATCGGAGTTTTTAGACCCTTCTTTAACAAGTTCAGATATTTGGGATTTGCAACTTGTAAAAATAATAGCATCTTCTTCTTCCACATGATATAATTTTCTTTATCAAATAGTGGAATTTTAACGGTTCCAACTTTTTGTGAAGTCATTATGAATTTTTGAATAAATAAAAATTCAAGGAGTTGAAAAATCACAAAAGTCTAGGATCTTGATTTGTTCGTTAATCAGAAGGCTCTGATACCAATTGTTAGGTCCCAATGTGTTTGTAGAAGGGGGGTTGAATACAAACAGTACCAAATAATCGAATAAATGCGGAATAAAAAATGTGAAACAAAATTCAAGTTAAATAAAAATATTATTAAACTTGAAAGGTGTTACAACAACTGTATCGATTACAAGGTATTAATCTCAAATCAATTATCACAAATCTAGAATAAATTCGACATGAACTTTTTCTATTTTTGCAATAATTAGAATCAAATGCTAAACACGATTTGAGATTAAGTTCTAGGGATTTTGATCCGCTAGATTGTTACACAAGAACAAGATAAAGATTTCTAGTTGATTGGATTTAACTTTACAATCTAGAAATTGATCTTGAAGTTTTGCAGAGAAGAATAAAATGTTTGCTGCGGCTGCTCTGTTCTTGTTTTTTGACTTGTATATTTGATGATAATGCTTTCTGCTGCTTCTGTTTCTTTTTAATTCATTCAACAGAATTGAATTGAACTGGAATGACAATCCTGAGCTCAGCAAGACTTTCGGTATGACAATCAAATGAACTAGCAAGACTATCAGAATGAACTAGCAAGACAATCCTCCTCCCAGTGTAACTTTCGGTGAGACTATTGTTTGTACTAGCATGACTTTCGGTATGACTATTGATTGTCATACCGATTGTCATACTAGTACAATCAGTTTGACTTGCTGAATTTAAATGAATTTTAATCCAATTTAAATTCTGAAAATTCCTAAAATTAATTCAGAATTAATTAATCAATTAATTCAATTAATAAATAAATTATTCTTCGCAGATATAATTTATTTTTTAATTAAATTAGATGACTTAATTAATTAATAGAGAATTAATTCTAGTCTTCAACAACACCCATCCTTCTGCAAATCTTCTGAAAATCACTGAAAATTATGAATCAATTCCACCACTTCAATGTTGACACTCGATGTACTGTCTGGTTCATGAGTGACTAACTTCCGTGACGTTTCTTCATGTCTTGACTTTGACACTTTGATTTTCTTCAGATTAAATCCTTGTAATTAATGATACTCTGACGAGATCTCTGTCACTTGATTAAATCCACGATCTTGATTTATATCACTGAGGCATGATCAACTTCTTGAACTTCTTCCAGTGAATTAACTCTTCAAGTCTGTAGATGAACCTTGTTTCTGAATCCTTTGACAGATATTACTTTGCGAGATCTCTCTGACGGTCGATCCACTATTTACTTATTACATTCTTATTTGAGTTGAGTTGAATCCTCGAATATACAAATAGGCCTATGACATATGACTTACATTATTCCTCCCTACTGGCTTGAGCTCCATAATAATTGATTCCACTTTTATGCTATGCTTCACAGATTGTGATTGAGAAGTTGTAGAACCAAAAATTTGTTGCATCTTTTCATCAATCTTTTTCCTTTGCTCTTTGACTTGCAATTCAGCTACTGCTATCTGGATTAGATCAATTCCATCAAGCTTTCCTTTGATTTGAATAATTGGAGAAGTGGTGATGGCAGGAACTAGCACTTGAGAAATTTGAACTGTTGTTGATGGCTCTCCTTCCCCTTCCCCTTTATTCTCCCCCTTTTTGTTATCATTAAGGGTAAGGGTCAAGCCTTGTGCTTTTGCCAGTTGCATGAGTAGATTTGTTTGAGTTTGTTGATTCTGAAGAATGGTGACCATAGAGTCTTCAATGATCTGAACTCTGGTTTCCAATCTGGCCAGCCTCTTGTCAGCATCAGATTCTTTCCTCAGTCTCCCCAACAAATCTTGCATAGTACCATAAGGTATGACTGAATCCAACTTCTCAGCATTGTAGGATTTCAGATCAGCAATGTCCTGCTTGAGCTCATCCACACTTAGATACTGTTTGAAATGCTGCAACTGCAAGAGATGCAGAGATTCCAGATGAGCTTGAAGAATTGCCTTGGTACCAGCATCTATAGTCTCCTGAAGGGCCTTTTGAATTGTCATGACTTGTCTGACTAAAGTGACACCAAACTCTCCTGGTGTTGATGCTTTTGCCCATGCCCATTCAGGAAGATCTGGAACAGAACTTGGGCCTGCTAATCCCCCTAAGTTCATGCTCTCATCCAAAGAATCAGAGTCATCATCATTAGAATTTACTCCAAATTCTTCAGATGGCTCACCAGCTTGAGAAGGCAGCTTGTTAACAGCAGCTTTGTCTCTGAGAAGAGATTCTGAAGTGTGTACAATGTTTAAAGTCTGTTCTGCCTCCACATTGCCCTGAGCAGCCAATAATTAATAGGCTGAAACAGGATGAGTAAAAGTGTCAGCATCCAAGGAAATGTTATCAATTACAGCTTTGTAATGTTGCTGAAATTGTCTTTCCTTTTCTGCATCATCCACTTTCATTGACTCACTAGCAATGGCTGGATCCACCCTTATAGCTTCTGTACATGCCTTTCTCTCATTTTCTCTATTTTCTTGCATCAGAGGCTCCCCCTGGCTCACACACACCCTCACACCCTCACCCTCACCTTCTAAGGTGGCACTCCCCTCACTCACTTTTGCCATGCTGGAAGAAATAGCATGCATATGGTGACTCTCAACCTCTCCTTTTGCCTGGGAGCAACCCAGCCTCTCACTCAAAAGATCACTCCCTTCCCTCAAACCTAAAAGTGATTGTACAGTAACCATGTCCTCTACAGTTGGAATTGTTTCTGTTATGTGTGTAGAGACCATCAACGGATAGGGAGTATCCGTTGAAGTGGAAACTGATGGTATCAACGGATAACTGCTGTTAAGCTTATCCGTTGAAGAACAACCACTTGTCAACGGATGAGAGATATCCGTTGAAGAAGGAAAAGATGTAGATATAGAAAGTGACATAATTGTTGAATCTGTGTGAATTGATTTTAAGTGTGGTGACACAGATTCTTCAACTACATCTGAAAGAATTGGCTGGTGATCCAACAAATCATCTAAAAGATGATGATCATCAGGTTTTGAGTGGGGCTCCTCCCTGAGTTTTAATGAGGGAGAATCAGGAATTGATGTGAATATCATATCCACATCCAGAGAGGGTGATGGAGAGTTTGATGATTGGTGTATTTCTATTATGAGAGAATGGGGCTGTGACTCCATATTTGCTGGAATCACATCAAGCTGAATTTGAGAAGGCTCAGATACAGGTGGATGTATCTGTGCTGTGTGTGCCTCTTGTGTGGAAACTAGGGTCCTGGCCTTCTTCTTCCTTGAAAAGGCTTTAATTGGTGAATGTGTGGCTTCAGTGTCCCTCCCCCTTCTGTTCTGTGTCCCTGGTTGGGGACTATTTTCAATAGTTACATCCTTTTGGGAGGATGCAACTAGGGATGTGTTAGACTCCTTTTGAACCACCACAGTCTTTTGAGAGACTGTGGCTTGGCTGGCTTGGGTATACTCACCTCTCCCACCTTATCCTGGGGGGTTTCTTGATGTTCACCCTCCCCTCACCACTCACACCCTGTTCACTCCCTTCAGGGTTTATGGTTGTTGTTACAACTGTTATCTTTTGAGAAACAACAGAGGTAGTTTTCTTTGACTTGAGTTTTGAAACTTTAGTTTTGGTGGCTTTGGTAGGAACCTGTTTGGACAAAGACACAGATTCCATGGCCATACTAGAAGGAAAAGAAATAATGGAGTTGGAAATAGTAGGAGTTGTAGAAGTGTTTACCTCACTTACCTGTGGTGCATTCATGATTGGCAAATATACCAATGGCACCTGGCTGTTGAGGTTCATTCTCAAAAGGTCTGCAAGGACCCTTTTCTCTTGTGTGTAGCATTTGAGTTTATTATTCTCATTTGATATAACCAATCCTTCAGCAACATGGTTAGCCAATAACATAAAAAATCTAGCATAGTATATGTTATGTGGTCTATTAGCTTTGTTACATAATCTGGAACCTAATTCTAGCATGACACAGTTGCTAAAATTAAAGTACCTATCAGAAACCAGCATATAAAGCATATTAACAAGAGATGAAGTTATGACATCAAAATTGCTAATCTTCCCAGAGAAAACCTTAATAAAGGCATCTCCAAGAAAACTCCATTCTTTCCTAAGGCCTTTCCTTCTAATGCTACCTAAACTAGCAGAATCAAAAGCATAGCCTATGGAATCTAACATAGCAGATACATCTTTATCAGTGTGTGGTGTTATGGCATTATTCTCAGGCGACTTAAAGCAAGACTGTATATCATCACAGTTAAGGCAATAATCCTTACCTTTGAGAGAGAAGGCAATAGTCATATCTGTGGAGTTGAACTCTGCAGTTGTCCAAATCTCCTCAATCACCTCACAGTAGATGGTTGGGGCTTCCAGCATTGCATAGCTCAGTTTGCAGTTTTTGATGAAGTCCATCATCTTGTGATAATCATAATGGGCTTCATTCTTTTCAACCAAGGCTACGAAATTATTCTTTTCATAAACAAATCCTGTTTGAGACATAATTTTGACTACTGGTGCCATTGTTGTGAGTAGAGGTTGCAGAGAAAAACTTGAGAATTTTGGGAGAGAAGGAGAATAAAAATTGCAAGAAAGCGTAAAGTGAAAATTAGAATTCAATGGGCTTTTATACTTTCTTGAATTAAAATGTAAATAAAATGATTAAATGATACTTTCAAGCAAATTACAGCCGTTTAAGAATAGAGAAAACTGTAGAAATTCTGAAAACTGCCTTTAATACAAATATATACAATAGTGTATATCTGTATCAACGGTTAAGTAAAAGAATCAACGGCTGTGACTCACTTAAAGTAACTGATGTGCCACTTCAACGGATAAGGTAAATAGTTATCCATTGATGCCAACACTATTTTATCCATTGAGGGATAAAATTACCAGAAATGTATTTGTCTTTCAACGGATAATGAACATCCGTTGATAGAATAATTTTGGCTTTCAACGGATAGGGAATATCCGTTGATAGGATAGGTCTTTCTTAAAGCCAACTTTGTTCTTGCAGCAAATTTATTTCAGGCTTCAATGCAGATTATATAGAGGACATAAATTTATGAATAATTAAGCATACCTAGCTCACTTACTAATCTTGTGAATGTTGATTCATCAAGTGGCTTGGTAAATATGTCTGCAATCTGCTTTTCACTTGGAACAAAATGAAGTTCCACTATACCTTTCATCATATATTCCCTAATGAAGTGGTACTTGATATCAATGTGCTTGGTTCTTGAGTGCTGCACTGGATTTTCAGTAATGGCAATGGCACTTGTGTTGTCACAGAATATTGGAATTTTGTCAACAGTCAAACCATAGTCAAATAGTTGATTCCTCATCCATAGTATCTGTGCACAGCAACTACCAGCAGCAATGTACTCAGCTTCAGCTGTTGATGTAGAAACGGAATTTTGCTTCTTACTGAACCATGACACAAGCTTGTTCCCTAGAAATTGACATGTGCCAGTTGTGCTTTTCCTGTCTATTTTACAGCCTGCATAATCTGCATCTGAGTAGCCAATTAGATCAAAACCAGACTCTCTAGGGTACCAAATTTCTAGATTTGGAGTCCCTTTGAGATATCTGAAGATTCTTTTAATAGCCACTAAGTGAGATTCTTTAGGGTCAGCTTGAAATCTAGCTCAGAGACATGTAGAAAACATTATATCAGGTCTACTAGAAGTTAAATATAAAAGTGAGCCAACCATGCCTCTATAACTTGAAATATCCACAGACTTTTCAGCCTTGTTTAATTCAAGCTTGATGGCAGTGGCCATGGGAGTTTTTGCAGATGAACAATCCATTAAGTCAAACTTCTTTAAAAGATCATAAATATATTTAGTTTGACTAATGAAAATTCCATCACTAACTTGTTTAACTTGTAAACCAAGAAAATAAGTTAGCTCTCCCATCATGCTCATTTCATATTTACTTTGCATTAACTTAGCAAACTTTTTACAAAGCTTATCATCTGTAGATCCAAATATAATATCATCTACATAAATTTGAACAAGTATTTTAGAGCCATTAACATTTCTAAAGAAGAGAGTTTTGTCAACAGTACCTCTTGTGAAGTGATTATCTAGAAGGAATTTTGACAAAGTCTCATACCAGGCTCTAGGTGCTTGCTTTAGTCCATAAAGTGCTTTCAACTGATAATACACATAGTCTGGAAAGTTTGGATCTTCAAATCCTGGAGGTTGGCTTACATAAACTTCTTCCTCCAATTCCCCATTTAGAAATGCACTCTTGACATCCATTTGATAGACTTTGAAATTGGCATGGGCTGCATAGGCTAGGAAGATTCTGATGGCCTCAAGTCTGGCAACTGGAGCAAATGTTTCATCAAAATCTATTCCTTCTTGTTGAGAATAACCTTTAGCAACCAATCTGGCTTTATTCCTTATGACAATACCATTTTCATCCATCTTGTTTCTGAATACCCATTTTGTGTCAATAGAACTCTTGTTCTTTGGCTTGGGTACCGGCTTCCATACTTTGTTCCTTTCAAATTGGTTTAGCTCCTCTTGCATTGCTAAAATCCAATCTGGATCCAATAGAGCTTCTTCCACTCTCTTAGGTTCCTCCTGTGATAGAAAGCTACTATATAAACATTCATCTTGAGTAGCCCTTCTAGTTTGTACTTTAGATGAAGCATCACCAATAATCAGTTCAAAAGGGTGATTCTTGGTCCATTTCCTTTGAGGTGGTAGATTAGCTCTAGATGAGGTTGCCTCAGTATTATCATGATGTGAGATAGAATGTTGATTGGTTGAAACTCCCCCTGAGTTGCTGATCCTTTGAAAGGAATTGGGAGCTCTATCAACTGATGAAGTGAATTGATTATCCGTTGACAGACTGTGATCAACGGATGCTTCATTATGAACTTCAACGGATGATGCACTTTATCTTTCAACGGATGCTGCATTGCTTCTTTCAACGGAAGCTGAATTATGACTTTCAACGGATGCAGCATTATGTGCATTATCCAAAGGCAGATTCTGAATTCTTCTTGAGATGCCTTCTTCATCATTCTCATCTTCACTATCATCACAATATATCTCAATGTTGTCAAATTTGATTCCTTCATGATGTCCCTCATCTGTTAGTCCATCAATCTTTTTATCATCAAACACAACATGCACAGATTCCATGACAATGTTGGTTCTTAGATTGTAGACCCTATATGATTTTCCAGCGGAATAACCAACAAATATTCCTTCATCAGCCTTTGCATCAAACTTTCCTTTGTGATCAGATTGATTCCTTAAGATGTAACATTTGCAACCAAAGACATGCAGAAAGTTTAAAGTTGGTTTTCTTCTCTTGAATAATTGATAGGGAGTCATGCCTTTTGCCTGATTGATTAGAGAAATATTCTGAGTGTAACTTGCACAGTTAACAACCTCAGCCCAAAAGTAAGTTAGGAGTTTTGACTCTTCAAGCATTGTCCTTGCAGCTTCAATTAGTGATCTGTTCTTCCTTTCCACCACACCATTTTGCTGTGGGGTCCTTGGAGCTGAGAACTCATGCATGATCCCATTTTCTTCACAGAACAACTTCATGATTAAATTTTTGAACTCAGTTCCATTGTCACTCATAATATTCCTTATTTTGAAATCAGGATGATTGTTGACTTGCTTGATTGTTATGGATAAAAAACTAAGGTTATTATTTGCGGTATTTATTACTAAGATTCGGGAGCTCAAGGCCTTTAATGGCTGCTCTCGTGTTTCGTGGCTCGATCTGCCTTTACGAGATGCCTACGTATCTCTGTGAATTAGAGAATCAAGCCAAAAAACGTAGTTCTAATTTGTGGGGTGAGGCCCCTTATATAGATGTTGGGAGTCCTTGAATTGGACTTGGTATAGGAGACTTGGTGGGCAAGTCTCATAATTAGAATGGACTTTGGAGTCCTAGATAGTAGGAAACTGATTCCTTATCCTTTTAGGTCCCCTTGAGGCTAATATCTTAAGATTTATATCCTTATCGGGACTCTTCTCAACATCTGATTTTTCCCTTATTAATTAATTACGAAATTAATTAATAATCAGGGCTTTTGGGCCTTTTTTATTTCATCAGGCCTGATCTGGTCCATCAGGCTTAACCTTTCTGGTCTGAGTATCATATATCTTTTTATTGGGCCTAGCAGTCCACAGCTTGTACAATTAACACAGTATTTAATTATACAATCATAATTTATTTATCCCTATCATTTGCCCCCCAACTTTTGGGAAACATTGATTAGGTTTCGCATAAGTTAAGTCTATTCGTTCCCTTACAGGGATTCGTTTTTCCGTAAAGTGTGGAGTGACCTACACATTTACAATGAATTTTCCTTTTATTCAGGAATTATCTTAATTTCCAGGAATTTTTTCCCTTATTTCCGGGATTTTTCCCTAATTTTCTGGGATTTTCCCTAATTTTCTGGGATTTTTCCCTAATTTTCTGGGATTTTCCCTAATTTTCTGGGATTTTCCCCTAATTTTCAGCCCTTTTTCGACCAGGATCCTAGTCGAAATTTCGACCTGGATCCTAGTCGAAAATAGGGGTCAGCCTTGTCATCCTGGTCGAAGGATTTCGACTAGGATTCACGACCTGGATTTCGACCAGGATCCTAGTCGAAATTTTGACCTGGATCTAGGTCGTCAATTCCCCACTTTTAGCTTCTGATCTTGAGCCCATCGACTAGGATTTCGACTAGGATCCTAGTCGAAATTTCGACCTGAATCCTGGTCGAAAATTCTTTGGTTTTCTTGATTCCTGGTCGAAGGATTTCGACTAGGATCCACGACCTGGATTTCGACCAGGATCCTAGTCGAAATTTGACCTGGGTTTTTAATCTTTATTCCTGAAAGATGCTTGGCTAATTCGACCTCATTCCTGGTCAAAATTTCGACTTTCAATTTAATCCTATTTTTTCCGTTGTTTTCGTGAGCCTAGTCGAAAAATTTCGGGCAGGTATCACGACCTGGATTTCGACCTGAATCCTGGTCTTTTTTGCCCGTTATTTTCGGGTGCCTGCTCAAAAGTTTTCAAGTAGGATTCACGACCTGGATTTCGACCTGAATTCTGGTCTTTATTACCCGTTATTTTCGGGAGTCTGCTCGAAAGATTTCGGGCAGGATTCACGACCTGGATCTCGACCTGGATTCTGGTCTTTTTCTAGCCTTCTCCATTGGTCCTTACATCTTTTAGGGCTAAAATTGAATTTTCCAAATCCTAATTGGATTAGGGCCTGGCTTTTTCTATTGGGCTTTTCAAATATTACTGGGCCTCTTTATTGGGCTTTTCAAATATTATTGGGCCTCTTTATTGGGCTTTACCAAATATTACTGGGCTTAATACACCCTGTTTAGAATGCTCTAGAATTCCTAGGAATATTCTGGAATATTCCTTTTTCTGGGCCTTTTCTTATGGGCCTTTGTTCTCAATGGGCTTTTCGTCCCTTCAACTTCCTTTTCCTCTTATATAAAGGAATGAGGAAAGGCTATTACTCCTCACTTTCTCATTTCTTAGTTTTCTTCTTTATCTTCCTGCTAAGATTCTCAGAGCAATAACAGCAAGTCGGAGCTCAAAGCCTTTTTTAGGAGCGCTTCTTCAGGTAAGATTCCTCCCTTTGCTTTTCGTGTCTATTTTTCCATTATGTGCCATTTTAAGATAGCCTATTTACATGCCCCTTACTTTTTTCAGATGGCTGACAAAAGAATGACTCGCTTGGCCAAGATGAACGTGGCTAGAAAGTCCAACGATTTTCCTATTCGATCGAGGTATACTTCCTTAATCGACATGATCAACACTCGAGGGGACGAGTATCCGTCTGATGCGCATCTGGACGCACACGATCATATCAGCACCTTATGGGATCCCAAGGAGCTGGAAAAGTTGATCAGCTGCTTCAGAATCAAGGAACCTTTTAAGCTGGTTCTTGCAGGTCCGGCCGACAGGGCCTGTCAGTGGAAGAAGGACGCGCTATGCGTCTATAGGGATACTCTAAGGGCAGGTATTAGACTCCCTTTTCATCCATTCATTCCTTTGCTACTGGCTGATGTGGGCATCAACCCTTGCCAACTTCCCCCTAATTCCTGGAGGTTGATTCTGTGCTATCTGTCGCAATGCGCCAAGCACAACATCCCCACATCTGTTGCTGTCTTCAGGAAGATTTTTCAGTTCAAAAACAGCCCTGATAAAAGTCCCGGTTGGGTTTCTATCAACCAGCGCCCCACTATCCCCCATATCGTGAATGGGAAGTCCATCCCTGACAACAACTTGGGGTGGAAGAAAGATTTTTTGTTTGTTATTTGGGAAGGTGGAGATTGGGGCTCCCTGTTTCGATCATCCTTTGGGCTGGCCGTGGACGGGAGCCCAAATGACATAACTTTGTCTGAGAAGGAGGCTAGAGGTTTCAACCTCCTTACGCAAGACAACGGTACTTCCCATTCTTAGGACCTTATCCGGGAGACCGTCCTGGTAGAATGCGGCATTTCGCCCGTTCATAAGAAAAGTAAGTTCCCTTTCTTACCTCCTTTATTTCCTGCACTTTTATTTCATTGGTTTTCAACTGACTTTGTTTGTTGCAGTGGCTGAGAAGATTGAGGAGGCTACCAAGCCGAAGGACCTGGAGACAACCAGGATGAAGAGGGCTGGGAAGATCTTTAAAGACCCTCGACTGGGTGACCGCTTCCCCGAGTTCCTTCTTCAGGCAACGGAGCCAGATGAGGAAGGCCCCAACCAAGTTCTGCGCACCAAGCAGAGGCCAGGGGCCTATTTTCAACCTGCTTGGGGGATCCGGGGCAAGGACTCAATTGTGGGCAGCACGGCGCTGTCCAAGGAATGGTCTAAGCATTCCATCTCCCCGGTGGATTATCAAGATTTTTTCCTTCAACAGGACTTAAAGGGGAATGAGCTATTTGGAGCCCAGGCTCTGGCGACGGTACGTCCTTTACTTATGCCCTTCGTACTTATCTTTTCATGTTTCTTTTCTAAACTTTCGCTGTTTCTCTTGCAGGCTAACGCCCATTTCCAAGGGGCAATTCACCAAGCTAAGGCTTGGAAGGTTGGCCTAGAAGATGCCAACAAGAAGTTGGAGGAGGCCAACCAAAAAATAGAGGCCCTTGAAACTCAACTGGCCTCTTCCACTTCTGACCTGGAGACGGCCCGGGCCGAAAATGTCATTCTGAAGGCGCAGAAGGACAAAGCCTTTGATGGCTGGATGGACACCCGAGAATTCAAGGACTTGATGGTGGAGCATGATGCCCTTCTTCACCCAGTTAGCTATAAAGAGGGCTGGGATGCTACTGTGGAGGCCATCCAGGATGAGTTTCCAGAGGTCCTTGAGCAGTCCCCCTTTCCTTGCCCTATGCGGGTTCCAGAGCTTGGAGGTGTTACTGAGAAGCTTGCTGTTATGATCAAGGATGGAGAGGAGGAAGATTCTTTCGAAGAGGAGTTTGAGCCTATCGCTAAGAAGGCCAGGGTGGAAGAGCCTCCAAAAGCAGCGCCTCAACAGCCAGCATCTCCTGCAGAGGGAACTTCTACAGGGACTTCGGAGGGGACAACCGAGACGTCCGAAGGAACGACTGAGACTTCCGAGGAGACTTCGGATAGTGGTTCTGAGGAATCTCAGCCTTCCAAGGCCTACCTTTTTGTATATCTTCTTTTTGAACTTTATTCATATCTAAACTTATTACCCTTCGGGGTTATATTTCATATGTTGCTTTTCTTGCCTCTTCTGTTTTAACTTTACAATCTTAATACGCATTTGAACTTTAAACATCCTTAGATAAAAATAATTTCAAACTCTTTAATATGAAGTCTGGTTTTCCAAAACCTTACACAGCATGGGTTCGACCCTAATCAACAATAACTAGACAATGTAAATTCTACTGGAATATAAAATCCTACGCAAGCAAAGCTTCAAGGTGCTTTTAAACCTACTTGTCACAATGACAAGTGAAAATCGTACTTCGCCTATCTTACACGTAGTAAACCTTCAGGTTTTGTGCGTGCCAGGTCCTCGGGACTTCAAAACCTTCCATAGTTTCCAGCTTGTAGGTTCCTCTACCCTGAACGCTCTTGACTCTGTACGGCCCTTCCCAATTCGGGGCAAACTTTCCTTTCTGTCCGACACCAGAAACCTCTATTTTTCTCAAGACTAGATCTCCTTGTTTGAAAAATCTCTCTTTAACCCTTAGGTTATAATAGAATGAAGCCTTTTTCTGATATTCTACTATCTTTGCATGTGCCTCATCTCGCACTTCATCAATTAGATCCAGGGCTAACCTCTGCCCTTCCTCATTTTCTACAGCATTGAAAGCCTGAATCCTTGGAGAGGAATGTGATATCTCCACGGGAACTATTGCTTCTGCCCCATATGCCAACATAAAAGGAGTTGCTCCTGTCGTGACTCTACAGGTAGTCCTATAGGCCCATAATATGGGAAGTATCTCATCCACCCAATTATTTCTTGACTTCTCGATCCTCTTCTTTAGTCCATCCAGGATTATCCGATTTGCTACCTCTGCTTGTCCATTGGCTTGCGGGTGAGCCACAGAGGTGAATCGTAACTCAATTTCATTTTCTTCACAATACTTCTTGAATTCCTCATTGTTGAATTGTGTTCCATTATCAGTGACGAGGATACGGGGAATTCCATATCGGCACATAATGTTTTCCTACAGGAATTGTGCAACCTGCTTAGTTGTGATTTTGGCCAAGGGTTTGGCTTTGATCCACTTGGTGAAATAATCAATGGCTACAATCAGAAATTTCCTTTGTGCCGTGGCCATAGGAAAAGGTCCTAGAATATCCATCCCCCACATAGCAAAGGGAATAGGTGAGTTGATAGAGGTCAGCATCTCGGGGGGTTGTCTAACAACTGGTGCATGCTTCTGACAGCGATCACACTTCTTTACATATTCTTTGGCATCAGTCATCATTTCTGGCCAATAGAAGCCTAAACGGGTTATCTTATGAGCCAAGGCCCTGCCCCCCAAGTGTTGCCCACAAATACCTTCATGCACTTCCTCAAGAGCCAAGCGTGCCTCGTCGGGCCTGAGACACCTCAAGTAAGGAACCACGAAAGATCTCTTATACAGAATTCCATCTATCAAGGAGTACCTTAGTGCTCGAATAGTTAACTTCCGTGCCTCAGTTGCATCGCTTGGCAACCAACCGGTCTGAATGTGAGCCTTGATGGGATCAATCCATGATGTCCCCAAGCCTATGGGAGCCACAAGCTTAACATCTATGCTTCGTGTCTTCAAAACACGGAAGTACACACTTCCTGAACTTTCTTCAATCTCAGATGAAGCAAACTTTGATAGCGCATCTGCTTTAGCATTTTCTTCCCTTGGAATGTGTTCAACATGGCATTCATTAAATTGGGTCATCACAGCCCTTACTAGGCGAACATACTTAGCCATCGTATCATCCCTTGCCTCAAATTCTCCCTTTACCTGGGATATGATCAGCTTCGAGTCTCCACGGACCTTTAAGTTTTTGACTCTAAGTGTCCCAGCTAGACCAAGGCCAGCAATCAAGGCTTCATACTCTGCCTCATTGTTTATGGTTGGGAAGTCTAGCTTTATAGCATACTCAATTAAGAATCCATCAGGGCTTTGCAAAACCAACCCTGCTCCACTGGAATTTGTTTTTGATGCTCCATCAAAATAGAGAACCCAATATTCTTTCTCCTTGTCCCCATTATCGACTCCCTTGTCTTGAGGTATGGTATCTTCCTGCCCCCCGACTTCTTGGTTGGGTATGGTACATTTCACCACGAAGTCAGCTAGTGCCTGGGCTTTTATGGCCGTACGTGGCTTATACTTGAGATCGAACTCTCCCAACTCTATTGCCCACTTAATCAGTCTCCCACTTGCCTTGGGACTGTGAATGATATTTCTCAGTGGCTGATTTGTTAGTACTTCAATCTGGTGAGCTTGAAAATAAGGATGCAGCTTTCTTGAAGCCATTACCAAAGCTAAAGCGAATTTCTCAATAGTTGAATAATTCAACTCAGCACCATGCAAAATTTTGCTGACATAGTATACGGGTTTCTGGACTTTCAGTTCCTCCTTAACCAACACCGCGCTCAAGGCGCTCTCTGAAACAGCCAAGTACAAGAATAAAATTTCACTCAGAACTGGCTTGGCCAACAACGGGGCCTGGGCCATATACTTCTTTAACTCTTCAAATGCCTTCTGGTTTTCCTCACTCCATACAAAGTCTTTGATGCTCTTTAGCGACTTGAAGAATGACAAACACTTGTCCCCCGACTTGGAGATGAATCGTCCTAGCGCAGCAACCCTTCCTGTAAGCTTCTGAACATCCTTAACAGTTTTTGGTGGTTCCATGTCCAGGATCGCCTTTATTTTATCCGGGTTAGCCTCAATTCCCCTCTTTGAGACCATCAGTCCCAAGAATTTTCCAGATCCATACATCGGCATGTCGGTTGGTGTCAACTGGAAGTCGTTATACCCCATCCTTAGAAAGGTGTCATGGAGCAAGATATCCACAGAAGCACCATTATCCACAAGGACCCTCTTAACCGGGCTATTTCCTATTATCGGTGTTATGACGAGCGGGTCGTCATGGGGAAACTTCACGCCCTCTAGGTCGGAATCATCAAAAGCCAATGTTACTTCTGTCCTGGCCCTCTTCGGGGCTTCGCCAACAATATGCATAACCTCCCTGGTGTATGCCTTTCTGGAATTTTTGGACAATCCAGCAGCAGTTGGACCTCCAAAGATCGTGTTTATCACAGGTCCTCGAGGGCGTCGTGGTCCTCCAAAAATTGCATTTATAACCGGCCCTCTAGGTTGGGGATTCCGCCCCTGATCATCTTGGTCCCTCCTACGATCTTCAAAGTTCTTCCTTCCATTATTGTTTCTATCCCCTCCATCTCCAGTATACTTGTTCAACCTTCCTTTTCGAATCAAAAACTCAATTTCATCTTTCAATTGCCTACACTCATCTGTGTCATGGCCAACATCCTTGTGAAACCTGCAATACTTGCTCTTATCTAGCTTGGCAGGATCAGCCTTCAAGGGCTTAGGCCAGCGAATATCTCTATCTTTCTCAATCTCCATCAAAATCTGACTTCTAGGAGCACTCAGCTTAGCGTATTCAGTGAACTTTTGCCCAGGTCCTCCCTTCTTGGGGGTTGAATCAGGGTTTTGTTCGGTTCTAGGATATTTGTCCTTAGCGATATACTCCAGATCAGTTTTTCGCTTCTTGCCTCCAGTGGGCTCATTACTTACTACGGTCTTCCTCATGCTTTCTTCAACCTTGATATACTTCCCTGCCCTCTCTTGGAGTTGCAACATGTTTTCAGGGGGACGTTTGGCCAAGGACATCTTGAAAAACTCATCCCTGGTTCCTTGTTGCAGTGCTATCATGGCTACCTTATCATCAAGGTCTGGGACTTTTAAAGCCTCCTTTGTAAAACGATTCAGGTAATCTCTCAAGGATTCCTTAGCTCCCTGCACAAGACTCATAAGAGATGCTGAACTTTTCTCATGGACTCTTCCACTGATGAATTGCTTAATAAAAGCATGACTTAATTCTCTGAACGATCCAATAGAATTTGGGGGCAGGCGACTGTACCATCTTTGAGCCATACCCGACAGGGTTTGAGGGAAGGCCCGACACTTTATAGCATCATTCACGGGTTGCAGCAGCAGTGCATTAGAGAATGTCCTAACATGATTAGCGGGGTCTCCCGTGCCATCATAGGCTTTGATAGTGGGCATCTTGAATTTCCTTGAGATATGGGCATTCATTATCTCTTCTGTGAAGGGTGGAGTTGGATCATCAGGATCTCCAAGGGGAAGGAGATTGATTGGATCAGTTCTTGGGACAACAGCCCTTCTTCTTACCGGACCATCCAGGTCTATGACAGGAGGAGGATTTCTCCCCCTAGGAGGTATCTGGGGTCTGGCGGCCTGGTGAGCCTCCAAATCACGCCTCAGCCTTTGGATTTCAGCCTCATGAGCCCTGATCCTTTCCTGCACTTCTTGGGGATTCGCCCCTGGGGTGCTTTGGGGGCGTTACCTTCCATCGGCCATTGGCTCTTTTCCAGGACGCCTCCTTCTCGGGGCCACTTCATCATCCGAAGATTCGGAGTCTCTCTCAGTGTAAGGACCAGAAAATTCCCGATCCTCAGGGATAGGACCCAAACCTCGTATATAGGGGGCGACTGCCTTCGTGCTTCACTTCGCCCAGCATATCCGCTTCCTCCAACCTCAGGGTGAAGGGGCATCCCATAAGGGGGTTAGTAGTAACAATAGTTGAATATTCATACCCGACGGGTCGAGAATTCACAGGTATATGTACTTGTTGAACTTGAGGATTCGTACCTTGAATAGTCGGGGGAGTTGTCCCTTGTGGCTGAGGTTGAGTTGCCCCTGTCTGGGCTTCCCCCTGAGTAGATGCATAAGTTGAATGGGGAGGAACCTCCACGGTTGATGAAATCACCTGGGTTGTCTCTGATGGTGTTCCTTCCTCTAGAGCTCCAATTGTTCTCCGTGTTCTCGCCATGGTTGTTGTTGTATTTCCCACAGACGGCGCCAAATGTTATGGATAAAAAACTAAGGTTATTATTTGCGGTATTTATTACTAAGATTCGGGAGCTCAAGGCCTTTAATGGCTGCTCTCATGTTTCGTGGCTCGATCTGCCTTTACGAGATGCCTACGTATCTCTGTGAATTAGAGAATCAAGCCAAAAAATGTAGTTCTGATTTGTGGGGTGAGGCCCCTTATATAGATGTTGGGAGTCCTTGAATTGGACTTGGTATAGGAGACTTGGTGGGCAAGTCTCATAATTAGAATGGACTTTGGAGTCCTAGATAGTAGGAAACTGATTTCTTATCCTTTTAGGTCCCCTTGAGGCTAATCTCTAAAGATTTATATCCTTATCGGGACTCTTCTCAATATCTGATTTTTCCCATATTAATTAATTACGAAATTAATTAATAATCAGGGCTTTTGGGCCTTTTTTATTCCATCAGGCCTGATCTGGTCCATCAGGCTTAACCTTTCTGGTCTGAGTATCATATATCTTTTTATTGGGCCTAGCAGTCCACAGCTTGTACAATTAACGCAGTATTTAATTATACAATCATAATTTATTTATCCCTATCATTGATATGATTGATAATGATTTCACTGGCTTCATCCTTTGATCCAAGAAAATAAACCCAAGAAAACTTTGAGAAATCATCTACAATCACTAGGCAATATCTTTTTCTTGAAATTGACAATACATTGACTGGTCCAAAGAGATCCATGTGTAGCAGTTGTAATGGTTCATCAATTGCAAATTCAAGCTTCTTACTGAATGATACTTTCTTTTGCTTTCCTTTCTGAAAAGCATCACATAGTCCATCCCTTGTGAATTCAACTAGAGGCATTCCTCTAACTAAGTCCTTTTTGACTAGATCATTCATTGTCTTGAAATTCAAATGGGACATCTTCTTGTGCCATAGCCAACTTTCAACTGCACTTGCTTTGCTGAAAAGACAAGTAATGGATTCTGCATCTGTAGAGTTGAAGTCAGCTAAGTACACATTCCTTTTTCTAACTCCAGTTAGAACCACTTTATTATCCTTTTTACTTGTGACAATACAGGCTTCAGAATTGAAGGAAACAGTGTCCCCTCTGTCACATAGTTGACTGATGCTCAATAAGTTGTGTTTGAGACCATCAACCAATGTAACTTCATCAATGATGACATTTTCTTTTGAAATCAAGCCATATCCCATAGTGAATCCTTTGCTGTCATCTCCAAAGGTTATGCTATGGCCAGCTCTCTCCTTAAACTCTGTGAGCAGGGTGAAATCTCCCGTCATGTGTCTTGAACAGCCACTGTCCAAGTACCATAGATTCCTTCTTTTTCCCTGCACACAACAAAATCAATCAAGTTGATTTTGGTACCCAAGTTTCCTTGGGTCCAACCTTGTTAGTCTTTTTCCTAGACTTCATTCCTCCTGCATCTTTTGACTTAGGTAACTTTGGGTCAACCTTGATCTCAGATGTGGTTGGTTGAAGTGTAGGGTTAGTCACAGAATCATTTAGCACATTTGATTGAATTTGATAAGGCATAGATTGTGCAAACATGTTATTCCACATAGGCATATTGTATGGCATTTGAGGCATACTAAATGCAGTAAAATATGGATTATTAATATATGACATGTTTGCAAAATGTGCATGGGGATTCTGATGAGACATAACAGGCATGGCATGCAGAGGTGACATAGACATGTTAGGCATGGAGGGATTTGAAGACATGGGAGCATTTTTAACAGATTTGCAATTATCAGATAGGTGATTAACACTTTTACAATGCACACAGCTTTTTCTAGGAGCATACCTATCAGGTGTGTAATTGTTATGTTTATTAATCCCTACCTTCCCATTTCTTTTAGATTTTCTTTTAGTTTCCTTCTTATCCTCAACCAACTTAAGCCTATTTTTCAGCTGATCTAAAGTCATGTGTCCTATATTCACCTTACTGACATCTTTGGATGTTCTAGCTCCTTCTTTGACAAAGTTCTTGAGAGTTGAATCATTCTTCTTATTGAGATTTTTATTTTTAAAATTACTTGCCTGTTTTAATTGATGAGCCTTCAACGGATGCTCCTTTTCTTCCTTCAACAGATAACTTTCATCATTCGTTGATTCCACATCCGTTGACAATCCATCAATTAATTCTAACTCCTTTTTGTTTTTCTTCCAGGCATCCTCACAGAATGATTCAATTTCCTGAACCTTGGCAATCTGAACGCTAAAATCCCTAGATGTTTTGCAGGCCTTGATTACCTCTTGCTCACTTTCTAACTGTTTAGAAAGAATTTCTACTTTCTTAACAGCTTCTTCTAGTTCACTTTCAACAGCCAAGCATTTAAGTTTAATCTTTTCAAGCTCAATTACCTGATTCTCTAACACAACATTCCTATCACTTAAAAACACATTATTTTCTTTGATCCTAGTATTTTCTTTAGCTAGTGATTTAAGGGAAACACGTAAATGATATAATTCATTGGACATATCATTTATGGCTTCATTGCATTCATGTTTAGAAAGCTGAGAGAGATCAGTAGTAATTACCTGGTTGCTTGATGAACTAGTTTCATTTTCATCAGAATTAGCCATCAGGGCTAGGTTGACATATTCCATATCATCATCTTCATTGACCCCATCTGCTGCCCAATCATCTTGAGTGAGAAAAGCTCTTTTCTTTTGTTTGAGCAAATCAAAATACTTCTTTTTGTAATCAACTTGCTCAAATTTCTTTTTATCAGAGGTTGGCTTCCTACACTCACTTGCAAAGTGTCTACTAATGCCACAGTTGTAACATTTGAACTTTGATTTGTCCACCATGTTTTTGTTTGGCTTAGTGAATTTTGTATTTTTCCTGAACTTCATCTTTGCAAACCTCCTGGACAGAAAAGCTAGATGTTCATCAATATCATCAGAGTCATCCTGACTGGAATTGTCTTCATCCTCAGCTACTTGCTCTTTACCCTTGCTTGATTCTGATTTGCTTGTGCCAATTTTGAGACTTGGCATTGTCTTTTCCTCATTCCTGGCTTCAACCTTCTCACTGTCAGCTACAAGTGCAACTGATCCTCCTTTTCTCTTTCCCTTTTCCAATAGCTCATCTTGCTCGATCTCAAGTTCATATGTCTTCAAAATTCCATATAATCTTTCAAGTGTGAAGTCCTTATAATCTTGAGAATTTCTTAGAGAAACAGTCATAGGCTTCCATTCCTTTGGTAGAGACCTTAGAAATTTTAAATTGGAGTCCTTGACTTGGTACACTCTCCCATACAACTTTAATCCATTCAACAGTTTCTGAAATCTGTTGAAGGTATCATTCAATGATTCTCCTTCTTCAAAGTGAAAATATTCATACTGTTGAATGAGAAGCTGCATTTTGTTTTCTCTAACTTGCTCAGTGCCTTCACAGATAAGCTACAGAGTATCCCAAATTTCCTTAGCAGTTTGGCTGTTGATGACATTGTCAAACATTTCTTGATCCAGGCCATTAAACAGAATGTTCATGGCTTTCTTGTCCTTGTGGACTTCTTCAATATCTTCAACAGTCCATTCTGCCTTTGGCTTGGGAATAGACTGTCCAACAGCAACTGTTGCAGTAGCAGCTGTGGCCACCTTGTGTGGGATGTGAGGACCATTTTCAATGCAGTTGATGTAGCTTTCATCTTGAGAGAGAAGATGTAAATGCATCTTCACCTTCCAGTGATGATAGTTATCTCTTTCCAGGATTGGAATCTTTACACCAATATCCTTCTTACTCATGATGTTAGCAGAATAGATCTTTAAACTCTTTGTATGTTAAGAGCTTGCTCTAATACCAATTGTTATTCCCAGTGGACTAACAATGAGATTTACAGAAGGGGGGTTGAATGTAAATCTCAAAACTTTTTCAAGTTTTGAGCAGTTTCTAAGGCTAAGTGTTTTTGAGAACAAGTGTGTGAATTGCTTGAAGCTAATACAGACATATATATATTCAAACACAAATGTAAAGAACACAAAGAACTTAAAAACTTTTCTGATGGATTTGTTGTTCCACCAGAGATGTGTTATTTCAGAAAATCTGTGATTCAAAGAATTAAATCACAGCTGCTTCCTAGTACAAACTAGATGATTTTCTCTCTGGATATTTCTAAACAGCTCTGGAAAATTCATATCTAATTACTAGCTGCTACTTGGTTTATATATCACCAAGTTTACAAGTGAAGACAAAACTGTAAAATACAATTAAAAAGATTCTTCACATGTTTCTTCTTCATTTCTCTATCAAATGCAATTTAGGCTTGGCTGTAGATCTTTGAATACTTCCTTGTTTGCATCAGAATGGAAATGCTGCATTTTCTTGATTCCTCCTAGAGGCTTCCACATTCCAGTTTGTCTCTGTCAACCCATGTGCCTCTATCAGCTTGTGAATTGTCACTATCAACTGCTAATGAACTAAGCATTCGTTGAAGCTTTCATCCGTTGATGCCTTATCCGTTGAGGCTTTATCCGTTGAAGCTTTATCCGTTGATGCATTATCAGTTGAAGTCTTTATCCGTTGAAGCACTTATCCGTTGATGGATATTATCCGTTGAAGCATTAGAGACATCCGTTGAAGCTTTGTTTCTTATCCGTTGAAGGTCTTCAATATCCGTTGATACTTCTTCACTTATACAAAGTTACAAGGCATGAAATATTTACAATTAGCCCTCCTATTTGCATATCCACTAGTAGTCAACATGGCTGATAATTTTCTACAACATCTAAGAATTACAACTTGAATCCAGAGAATGAAATGTGCTACAATACTAAACTTATTGCTAAGTAAAACTACTCATTCAACGGATAGCCAAGATGGTCTTATCCGTTGAGGCTACAAACACTAGATTTCTACTTTAAGTGTTTTGTTTAACTTATCATCAAACTAATACACATATTCCTAACACCCGTATTTTTGGAAAACAAAATAATTGAGAAATTGTATCTTTATAAATAAAAATTAAATAAAAACTATATTTACAATTTTTTTTTAAAAATATAGTATTTTTGAAAAAAAACTTTTAGGTTTGGGTACTTTTTAAAAAAGCCTTCTCTTATTTTTAAATTTATTTTAATAACTCATAATCTCACTACTGATTTTTTTTGTTGGAAATTACCAAAAATACTAATTTTTTAAATTAAGTATTTTACTATCTTCTGAAAATATTTGCAAAATTACGATGTAATAAAAATAAAACATACATGCAACTAGTTACATAATTTTTTTTTGTTGAATTTAGAGTTGCATAAAATTGCAAAAAGCCGTCGATGTTGCTTATAGTTGAATCATGAAAGGCTACATCAAATTTAAGAGATATGACGCCAATTTGTTGTTTGACTTGCGTAAAATTAGCACTATTGACTATTCGTATAAATTTATTAAATTATGAAACATATTTTACTTGGTCTTTAAACTTTTTGATTCATCTTGCAAGAGCATCTTCACTGAATAAAACCCCTTAACTAAAAATAGGTTGAACATTCCATAAATATATTAAATTGTGTTTCGCTGTCGTCTTCTAAAATAATGTTTCATTTTCTTTTATATTTATTATCTGATTTTGGTTATTCTGAAATTAAGAATAATAAATAAATATAATAAATTAAAAAAAAATTAAAAAGCCGTTCTCTCATGAAAAATGTTAGCCGCTCTCTCATTATTAAATATAATATTTTTTTCCATTTAATAATAAAAAAATTGAGAAAATTACAAAAAATGTACATGAGAGGCAGCATCTCACCGCCCTCGTCTTCTCTTTTACATGAGTATAATACAATGACATAACGATTTTAAAAAATATGGGGAAACATATTTATAAATACTTGTTTTTATAATATTTTATAGGCTAAAACTTCAAAAAAAAATTAGAAAAATATAGTCAGTTGATTTAAAGAGAAATGAGAAGTTTTTTTTTATTGAGATAACTCGTAGCCGCTACCCTTCGGGTGCACACTGGGTAGACCCTACGGGTTCACGCAATGTTATAATGGTAAGTTGATTTCAAAAATATTATATATTCAGACTATTTAAAAAGAAATGAGAAGTTTTAGGAGAATATTATAATTTTAAGTTGATTTCAAAAATATTATATAGTCAGATTATTTAAAAACAAATGAGAAATTTTAGGAGAATATTATAATGGTAAGTTGATTTCAAAAATATTAATGGAAGATGTTGTAGAAATTTTAGGAGAATATTATAAATGATGATACATATTTATAGATGTTTGCCTTTCTAATATTTCATAGGCTAAAAATTAAAAAAAAATAGGAAAATATAATATAGTACGTTAGTTTTGAAGAAATAGAAGAAATGATTTAAAAGTATATAAATATGATAACTTGATTTAAAGAGAAATTTGAATTTTTAGAATAATATTATGATGGTAATCTGATTTCCCAAATCCCAATGGAAGATGTTATAGAAACTTTAAGAGAATATTACGAATGGTGATAATATATAGCAATTTTATTTTAAGAGAAATGATTTAGGAGAATATAAATATGATAAGTTGATTTCAAGAGAAAGTAAAAGTTTTAGGAGAATGTTAAGATGGTATGATAATTTCCAAAATCTTAATGGAAGATGTTATTGAAACTTTAGGAGAATTACAACTGATGATAATCTATTTAGGAGAATATAAAGTAATTGTAGTTTTTAATATTTATTAACTCGAAAAATTGAGAAAATTAGAAAAATAGAATGAGACGATTTGAATATTATGATGGGAAGTTAATTTCAAAAATTTAATGAAAGATGTAGAAATTTTATAAGAATATTACAAATGATGATAAATATTTATAAATGCTCGTCTTTGTAAAATTTCATAGGCTAAAATGTTAGGTAATGAATTACACGCCGGGGGGTGAATGTGTATTTATGTTTTTCTGCTTTTCTTGAAATATTTATGGTTGTGAACAAAGTAAATCAAATCTTGTAGTAAGATGTGTTAAGACTGTAATTAAACATGCAACAATGAATAACACAGATCTTTCAAAACTCACTTAATTTTATATTAAAATTAAGAATATTTTGCTACAAATTTTCTAGGCTCTTTGTTGATAAAGAGCTTAGCTTCAATTTTGAAAGAATACAAGAATTTCCTGATCTAATTGTTACAACTAACAAAGGACCAGTGTTAACTTTATATGATTGTTAACTACTGGTTTATACAGTCTATAATAAAAGATGCTATTCACTTTAGTAAACTGTCACTTATCATTCCATATTAGAAAAAGTATATCTTCCATTTCTTACTTAACATATCTTTGTATACTGTGTTAACTTTGATTTTCCTTTGTCATTTAATATTCACCCTTGATTTTGCACACTCTTCAAACTGCTTTTTATAGACTTGTCAATCCAACTGGTTGGTTTGTTTGTTAATTGTAATCTTGGATATTGAACAAGTCTGCAATTTATACTTTGAGATTTTACCTCGAGATCTCCAGTTAGGCACATAAAGATCTTGATATCTCGATAAGTATATTGACTTATCGAGATCTCTAATACTCTATAGTTGATTTGACTTGTAGAGGTCTCTGAGTTCTCTATAAGAGAATTTAGCTTGTCGAGATCTCTCATCTTCATATCTTCACTTTGACTTATCGATATCTCTGAGTTCTCTAGTGACTTATTGACTTGTCGATAACTCAGAGTTCTCTAGTAAAATTTGACTTTTCGATAACTCAGAGTTCTCTAGTAAATTTTGACTTGTCGATATCTCTGAGTTCTCTAGTGAAATTTGACTTGTCGATAACTCAGAGTTCTCTAGTGAAATTTTAACTTGTCGATAACTCTGAGTTCTCTAGTGAAGAAATGACTTGTCGATATCTCCAATCTTTATGTCTTCAATTTGGCTTGTCGATATCTCTGAGTTCTCTAATAGCTTTTCCGAGTTCTCTATAAGTCATTCTGAAGTTCTCGAATGACTTCTCTATAATACTAAATCCGTGACTTGTAGAGATCTTGACTTAGAACATTTTTCTCAAAACAGATTTATTCAACTCCAAGCTTCTTCATAATTCTTCTGAGGCATGATCTTCTTGATCTTCTTCCAGATAGAATTCTTAGGCTTGATACTGTTCAAAGAAAAAGACTCCAGTCTGCTCTTGATCATTTTTATAGACTTTAAATGTTATAATACAAAATGCAAACTAAGATTACAATACAACTTACTTAGAATTGTCAATTTGACTTAGTCTTGTTATTGTACAGGCATGTCTTGCACAACAATCTCCCCCAATTTGTGAGAAGATTGCTTAAAACAAATTCATGCCTGTTAACAAGACTAACCCCAAGATATAATGAAAAATAAAATTGATACAAAGAAATTGACACAATTACAATTTTTATACATTAGGAGATTTACAGAGTTCAAATAGTTACAAGCATCAGGTAAAGACTATTTTTGCTTTAGCTTCTTTTCTAATGAGATCCTTTAAGTAATCAAGAATTTCAAGTTCTTCTATAATAGGTGTCCCACTTAGAGCTTCTGCAAGTTTGATTCTGTCTTCCTTTGGATAACCACTGTCTAGTAAATCAATCCTAAATCTTGAGAATTTGCTAGCTTTAATGTTTAAAAACTTTCCATCCTTAAAGATTCTGCTCATTCCCTTTGCCTTCAGTTCTTCTAATCTTTTATGAACATTTTAATTTTCTCATCATACTTCCTTATCCTTTCTTCATATTCAGCCTCATTTTTTTCTTCTTTCTTCCCTTTCAATCAACCACTCAGCCAAAAATGATCTCCATATTCTTGTAGCAGTATCCTTATCTTTTAGTAAGCTTATCACTCTCTTGATTTCTGTGGGAGAGAGAGAGAGTCCATTAAAGTACAACCAAGGAATGTGAAGGACCCATCTTCATAGTAAATTCTAACTTCCCTTAGAGATATAACCCAGACTCTAATTATTTCCTCAGCTAGTTTTTAATAATAATCTTCATCTGAGATGCACCAATTTAAAGGAAGAAAGTCACTTTGCTTGAAACAGTTCCAGATGGCCCTTTCAGTAACTTGTACTTTTTCAGCATCCTTAGCCTTCTTAGGTTTCCTCCCAACAGTCTTGTAGTGAATGTTGATTGAAGGCTTTTATAAAGGTAAGTTTGTGATTTTCTTGAGAGATGTTTGGTTTGAGGTAATTGGTGTTTTTAGGAAAGTGTTTGCAGTTTGTGTATATAGAAACTTTGGCTTAGAGGTTAAAGGTGGTTTGATGATTGAGTTTGTTGGCTTTGAAGGTTGAGCTAGAGTTGTTTGGATTTTTAGAGTTTGTTGTGGTTCTGAACCATCATGTTTCTTCTTGCTTCTCCTCTCACTTCCTATCTTCTTCTCATCATCCTTCTTTTCTTCTTCCTTCTTCTCCCCTTGACTTTTGTCCTTACTGCCAGTTGCTTTAGAAGCTTGACTTGGATTTGAGCCAGAAGGCTTTTGTTTGTCATCCTTCTGCTCATCATCATCCTTGTCTTTTCTTAGATTTTATTGAGTATTTGGCAGCATGGTGTCAGGATTTAAGAGATATCTGTCCAAAATCTTTATCTCAACATCCTTATGCTTCTTGTTCCTTTTATACTTTAAATCAGACTGCAAGGTCATGATCAACCTCATATTTGATTTGACACAATATTTAGGAACAAGAAGATATCTGGCTTGTTTGGTTATTGGATAGACATAAACTATTCCTTGATTTGGATATAGATAGGCTTCTAGAAAAGCTGCTATCTGTGCCTTTTTGAGCTCTTGGAGAAGTTGAGTGTCTTCTGGAATAACTGGATTCACTTTGTCAATCATTACATCCAGTTCAGATGCTCTTAAAGTTTGAAGATTTGTGAGAGTCGCCTGAAGACACCTGTCCATACCACCATCATTGATGTTCATGACAATCCTTTTCTCCAAAAATTTATCAATTTTTAACTCCACTGCCCTTATGAAGTTGATATTCTTGGCCAAAGCTTTCTTGCAGCTCACATAGTTATTTTGAAGAGACACTCTTAGTGCTGCAAGAAGGTCATTGAATTCCTGATCTTGATTGGGTCCTTTTGTAGCCCTTTGAAGTCTTTCCTTTCCAACATCAATTTGTGTACTTGAGCTTTGACCAACCTGAATAGGCTCTTTAGATTTTGCCTTAGCATCCCTAGATTGTTGAATCCTAGCCTCAGTCTCCCCTTAGTCTTGGTGACAGGCATGAGGAGGGAGTTGGTAACTCTGGCCTTATTTGTTCAGGTAAAGAGGGCAGTGGTATGTTGATCTTCCCCATGATGGCTCCCAAAGTAACAGAATTTTACATTTGAAGATGCTTGTGAGAGTCCACCAGGGTTTGGATATTTGATTGTTGACTCTTGACTAGAGAATTCAAGGCTTGGACTTATGGATTGAGAGAAGCATTAGTCCGCAAGTTTGAAACTTGTTGTTGAAGAGATTGGATTTGAAGATTTGTAGAGGTTGAGCCAGGATGATGAGAGCTTATAGACAATGAGGAGCCAAAAGTTGCTTCCACAACCTGTTTGATGCCTTCCATAAGCAAGGTAGAAGGCTCAAATCTACTCTGGTGAAGTTGTTCCAGTTTGAGCTTTGAGTCATTTGTATTGGTGATTTGCTTCTAGACTACTTCATAAAGAGCAATGAAGGATTGTTTTATATTTTTGGCCTCTTTTTCAATGGTAGTCAGATTCATCCTTGACATTTGATCAACAAAATGCTTGAACTTGGAGGTGATCTATACTTGAGATGGTATAATCTCATCAATTTTCTCCTTTACCCGCTTCCTTATCTTGTCTTCATGAGTTCTAGAGATTTACCAAATAGGTGAAAAGCCTTGAGTGAGCTTTGT
The DNA here is from genome assembly GCF_009905375.1 of Apium graveolens. Classification (NCBI taxonomy): domain Eukaryota; kingdom Viridiplantae; phylum Streptophyta; class Magnoliopsida; order Apiales; family Apiaceae; genus Apium; species Apium graveolens. The sequence goes on from NC_133650.1 coordinate 143,390,237, forward strand.
AGACCTCAGTGAATGCATCATAGACATCCTGTGGAGTCAAGACCTTGGCATTGCTTCCAAGAATAGTGACATATTCATCCATAAAACTAGCCAATACTTGATCCATGTCTAATACAAAGTCTTGAGATAGTCATGCATACACATTCCCATCTTGTTCTGCATCATTCACTATCTTTTCCTTCTGTTTTTCAACATCTTCATTGTATGTCAGCATAATGGCTTGATAGTCTTGATTGCTCATGTCTGAAGTGAGTAGATGCTGTGAGATGTTTGCTAATCCAAAAGCCTGCTCAACAAGAAGATCATCCACATATATAGTGTAATATCCGGGATATTGCGTGTAATTATTTTTTTTATCAATAAATTATTTTTATGTGATTATGTGATTTTTAGTGAATTATCTGATGATGGGTGTGGATATGTGGATGCTTGTATGTGGTAAAGTATAAGTATGTTAATTTTATTATGACAAGAATAAAATATAGATAATTACGGTATTTTTCTCGTAATTTCTGGACTGTTATATGATTTTATATTGATTTATGAATTTATTAATTATTTTCTGAATAATTACAAAATTATTTTATAAAGTTGAGAATCGTCCAACTTCAACCGTTTTTACATTTTTCTAACCCGAAACTTTTCCAAAAACTCCTTTCGGGCCTAATCTGGTAATTCCGGACATTTTCTGTGTTTTGACTTTTTCAATCTGGATTACGGTTTGACCCGTGCGAGGCCCGGTGCAAGATTTTCGATACGATAATCATTTCGGTGAATCATCAAAACCCGTATTCTCGAAAGACGAGATATTATTACATTATTTTCGTATAAAGTGTTTTATAAAAAGCCCAGTTTGGATAATTATCCAATACGGATACCAAATCGGATCATTTTATAGTTACTTAGCGGCTAAGCAACTAATTTATCGATCCAAAACGACCCAACACGATCCAATATTCCATAAATATATATAGCCCTTTTATTATTTCATTTTATTCATATAATCATAATCAGTCAGTAAATTCCCGTGAAATACAGAGATAACCCTAATAAAATGTTGCGTTCTTCATAATCAAACCCACGAACGAGGGCGTTATCGAACTCTGATTCGGGAGCGCTATATATCAAATAGAAGCTCTCGAATACTACTTTCATAATCAATCATCCGTTTTTTATGCAGGAATGAAGTTATTTTTCTTATCTATTTATTTTAATTTGAATTATTTAAAGATTAAATTATGAAAATTTATTCTTGATGTTGTTGATATGATTTGATGCTAGAATCATGTAGATCTTTTCTTCCTGGTCATTTTGGTATATTATATGATGAATTTGGAGTTCAATAACATATAGAAATTGATGTTTGATTCTCGGATTTTAAAATTAGGGTTTATGTTCTTGAATAATTTCAATCGAAATTTGGGGATTTTTAATTGGGGAATTCTGGGTTGAAACAAGTCATATCAACGTTTAGATCGTGCAAAAAGGAAGTGATTCACATATTTGGTTGTAATATTGGACCCCTGGAAGGGCTTCGCCGGAAAACCGAAGCTCCGGCGGCTCTCCGGCAGCGTTCTTCGTGTTCAAGCAAATTTTCTGACCTCTCTGTCGATTGTTGGTAAAAACCAACTACATGGATGGATTTCTGGCACTCAGGAGCGTTGATATGCGCTTTGCTGTATGTTTCTGGGCAAGCAAAGTCGGCCAGCGACAGCCGGAGGCGGCGCGGTAACTCTGGCTAGCGAAGTGGAGGGGTGACTATACTATTTACAGTTTAGCCCCTGAATTTTCAAAAAATTTGTATTTTTAATACTCCTGTTTTAAAATCTTTTAAAAACTAGATTTCAGTTTTTAAAATATTTAAAAATCAGATTTCTGATTTAGTATTTTCTGAAAATGTATTTTTTTATAATATTTTTAGAAATTGGTTTTTATTTATTTTCAAATTCCAAAAATTCAGTATTTAATTTCTGAAAATTATTTTTGAGTTAAAACTAAATCTTAATTAATTAGTATTAGTTGATAATTAATTATTTAATGGGTCAATTATGTTAAATATTAATTGATTAATTAATTGAATTAGTTATTAATTAATTTTAATTGATTATTTAATTAGATTTAATTATTTATTAGGATTTAAAAATCCCGAAAAATAGTTTTGAGCTTTAAATATTATTTAAAATTATTTTCAAAGCTCGATAATTAATATTAAATCATTTTAAAGTCAGATTTGGGTGTTCAGACACTGTTATTTAAATAGAAAATGAATCGGAGACCCGTTTTAACTCCAAAAAATGTTCAAAAATTCGTAATAAATACCTGGAAAATCATTTTGATCCCGAATTTTCTTTAATTATTTTGATCGAATATCCTGTATGCTATGTGCTACGTGCTATCTGATTGATGTGTTATATGCCTATGTGGTTATTGTTTGACTGTTTTAGTCATAACTTTCAATCCGTAAACCAGATTTGGGTAAAACGAAGGGTAGATAAAAGCTTATCACGTCTATGTGACGATTGAAATGATATAAGATTGAGTATTGATAGATACTTGTGATTCCTAGCAGAGTAAGCGAGGCATAGAAAAGAAAGATAGTGATCAGTAAATAGAATTGAAGTGTAGAAAAAGAAAGCAAGTGATCATGAATAGAAACAAGGCATAGAAAATGAAGGAAAGTGATGGAAAAGTAAAACTGTTAGATGGGTACAAGTAAAGTTAGAAATCATCGATGATAAGGCAAGTACTTCTCAACCTTCTTCAAGATATATTGCAAATATTTTTAAACTTTCTTATAACATGTTGCTAGTATTCAAAATAAATCCTGTTTTATATTGCAAGCGCTTTAAACTATTCAACCTTGAACCCTGATTCTTATTGATCTTGAGCAATAAGCCTTATTCTTCATAAACCATTGATTGTTGAATTCTCATATACGAGTCAGGCACATGCGATACTACTCCACAAATACATATCTACCACATACTGATTTCTGATATTGAATTGCTTGACATACCAACCCTTATTCCTTATTTAATAGAAGACCAATCCTTAGAACCCTTGGTCTTCTACTTTCTGATTCTTTTCTTGATTGAAAGTCAATCTTTTTGAATTCCTTGTTATACCTTCATGGTATTGTGAATCACCCTATGCTCCAAGATAAATGTTGTTTATGATCCGGCTTATGGAATTACATTGGTTATCATATTAAATTGTTTTAGAATTGGATGGTTTTATAAATATGGACCAGATTCGTGGTCGGACCAGATTCGTGGTCATAATAGGCCAATGTGTGCCTTGGATCCATTATATAGAGCAAAGATGGAAGACTTGCTCGGGGTTAGTGCGTGACTGATCAGCAGCCTAACCTTGGTTTTTAAAATTGAAAGTGAATATCCAATTCTAATCATTACTTATTCAGAAACTTAATTATTCTGTATCAATTCAATTGGTTATTGTTTAACCTCAGTTATTTCTATTAAGACTTGCTGAGCTAGTTAGCTCACTCTTGCAAACCTTTTTATGTTTTCAACAGTTGAAAAGGAAATTGTTGGTAACGAGGATTCCCTGTCCAGTGTGCGAGCTAGGGTTCCCGGTTAAGTTGGATCGAGCTAGCATGAGCTTTATATTGTAAATGTGTTATGTAAGATTGTAAGAACGATATCATTATTAATTGTAAGTTGAACTAGTTGGGATTTGGTACGATGTAATAAAAGTTAAGGTTGTGGCTTGTTTTCATACTTTAACCTGTTGCGATCCGTGGTTGTGTAAAGAAGGGTCAATGCATATAATATATTATATAAAGGTTTATATATTGGGTGTGTGTTGTGAACCCCAAACTTCTGACCCGGGTTTGGAGGGCGTTACGGGTTTGGCATCAGAGCCACAGGTTATAAGTCACTGAAACAAGCTTAGAATGTCGGGAATAGATAGAGGGTTAATATTAGGATTAAGAAATAGAAAAATAGGACGTCGAGAGGTTTAGTGCGACTGTATAATAGGTTTTGGTATGATTCGTGATGAGATTCTAGATTATTATCTGGCGACGCGATTTTCAGATAACAGCGATGGCATATTCTTTTATTCCGGTATCGTCTGATCAGTCGGAGCATTTAGTTGGAGGACCATCATCTGATTCACGCCCTGCTCGTCCATCATTGTTAGCCATGTTACATCCTGTTGCGGCGATTGCACATTTTCACATTATTATCCCATCCCCTGATGCGAGACTACCTATTTGAGAATCCCCCACATGCTAATTATGGTTCTACCGGATATTCAACTGTGAGTGCATCTTTTTTAGTCTACTCTACACCTTGTTCTATAACATCCGTTTAGAACTCGTCTTATAAAGTAACAACACATATGAGGATGGATTCGAGAGCTACAACATATGGTGAGTACACGAGGTATTAAGAAATGTGTAATAACCCCAAAATTTTTGAACTTTTGTAACCCTTATGAATAGTGTTTTTGCTGATTATGCTGAATAAAAAAACTTTTCATGCCACACTATGTAGGGGTTCTTCTATTGTTATTCTGAGATCTTATTAGTACTCTATATGGTATATAAGTGTATGTAAAGATCGTCAGAATCCAAATTCGAACACTTTGATTTTTCCCGAAAATCCACCAGATACCAAAAGAATTGAGTATAAGGTAACAGGATAAAAAGGATTTGAATTCAAGGATTATAAGAGAGGATCATAAAAGGAATATAATGTATTGAGAAAGGTTAAGGAAACCCAAGTAATAAGATCCCGAGTATGATCCCTCAAACGATAAACGAGAACGAAAGTTAAGCGAACCGTATAACAGATCAGTGGTCATTAGCCAAGTAATTAGGAGCTAATCAAAGAGGTTAGTGATGATGATGTCATCAAACCAACAAGAAGAGGACAAGTGTGGGAAGATGACAGAGGAAAGTGACATTAGCATGACCAAAAAGGAAGGAAGGTTGGTTGATTATAAACCACACAAAATTCACCATGGTTAAAAGGTAATAAATCAAAACAAAAGTGGATCAACCAAGCCAAACCAATTCATAAAACAAAAACACACAAGTTGACTTTCATTATTCAAGAGAAGCTCTCGGCCTCTTCTCCATTTCAAGGAAAGAAAAACCCAAATCCAAGTTCCAAGCTTTGTTAATTAGTGAGGTAATTATCTAAGGTTCCTTGTACATAGATATAGATATCCTATAAGTTTAAGCTTCAAATTACTTCACAATCTCTTCCTAAAATTCATGGAAGAAGAGGGTGAACAGTGTTTTTCAAGAACTTGAAATTTTGATCTTGTGTTTTTGTTTAGATAAAGCTTTAGTAAGGATTTTCCAAGGTTGTTCCAAGCTCATTAGTTACTCCTACTCACAAGGAAGGTATAATCTCTTAACCTAGCTTTGTTATTGAATGTTAAGAGCTTATTATGAGTAGTATAGTTCATGATAGGCTTGGTTATTGTGTATTTAGAGATTGATTGGTTTTGTGATGGTTTGGAGTTGTAAATCTTGATGATTAGTTAATGAACTTAAGTAAGCTCTTAGTTCATGATTGAGAAGTAGTATAAATTGGAAATATTGAGTTGTTGGGGCTGTTGTAGTATTTTATGGATGGATTTTGGTTGTATGGTTGAATTGTGGTTGAATTGTGGTTGATTTGGAATAGGATAAAATTTGGTAATCGCGTAAACACAGCCGTCGTAATGCCCGATTTACTTTAGACTGCTTTTGTTCTTAACATCAGGACTCATGAACTCACTGTTAGGTTTTGACCATTGCCATGATTAGATAGTTCATGTTACGAGCTTCGTTTTGATATGTGGTCGTTTGAATCCGATGTACGGTTTAGGAGAAACGACCGTTTTAAGTAATGGCGTTTCGCGAATGAACCATTACCCCTCACCTTACTTTGAAACATTGGTTAAGGACCTTAAATGACTAATTGGAGTATGAAATATTTATGTAAAGTGGATTAGGCAGTTGATAAGGTACTCGCGAAAGAATCGCCTTAAAACTCTTAATGGTTAATTTATTAAAAATAGTGGAGCCGAGGGTACTCGAGCGACTTAAGAGAATCATTAAGCGCAAAGCGAGCGTTAGAGTCTAATTGGTTAAAGTATAGATTCTTAAGCGACTTTGGTTTAATTCCAACTTATATGTGGTTTATAGGTTACCAGACTCATCCCAGGACTTTTACCACCCCCAGTCGCTTAGACAAGTTTTCTACCTGTTATACTGTTGTTGTGATGTATATATGTATATGCATTATCTTGTGATAGATGCATGTTGGTTAATTAGCAAATTTTGCGATATATTGAAGCATGCTGATATGGTATATATATGCATGTCTGTTTCGTAATCTGGTTATCTATCTGTTGATTTCAATGCTTATAGTTGCATAATACCTATGCTAGAGATAAGCAGTAGTTGAGTATACCCTTAGTATAGGGGACCCAAAGGTGAACATTTTCTAAAACCGAGAGTCGATGTTCCCGAGTATATTTTATATATGTATTTATATATTTATATATATATTTATATAGTTTTCAAAACTATTAATCGAATAAGGTTTATTCAATAACTTTATTTTTATTAATGAATATTATTTTGAATATTCATTCGAGAACTTATGACTCCGTTTATTCTATTTAATGAATATTATTTGAATATTCATTCGAGGACTTATGACTCCGTTTATTCTATTTAATGAATATCATTTGAATATTCATTCGAGGACTTATGACTCTGTTTATTCTATTTAATGAATATTATTTGAATATTCATTTGAGGACTTATGACTCCGATTATTTACTAATTAATATTCTTTATTTTATTAAAGAATAATGTGTCGATAATCAAACTTATTTTTGATTATTCAAATAAAGATAGTACTTTCGTATAAGTATATCTTTGGTTATTTAATATTCATTTCAAGTATGAGTTTAAAACTTCTACTTCAAATTATTTATATAGAGATTATCCTTATGTGAATATTGTTTAAATAAGAATATTCAGATATTTTCTAATATATCGAGACTGATTTATGTCATTAAATCAGCATTACTCCAAACATTCTTAAAAGTGTTTTCGAGTCTTCAAAATGATTTTAAAAGTTAGAGTGGATCCCAAAACTCATTTTTATATTTAATATCTTCCTTTCAAAGGGGATTTAAATACTCGCTCAAAACCTGAGGGATCCGGCTCTGTGGTGTATTTATATTTCGCAACAAGGTTGCTGTTTTGATGAATGAATTGATTACTTACCCAACGTTCGGGAAGTAAGTCCATCTATTGAGTCGGCATAAGCAACATGGGCTCAGTGGGCGTCCATGAAAGTGTAAGTGGCTCAGTGGGAGTCCATCAAATGCGTAAGTGGCTGAGTGGTAGTCCAACATAAGGTCCTATTACGGCCAGGGTGATGACCAGTGGGGAATTCGTCCATCTACTAGTACAAAAGGTTACTTATTGGTATCTTTGCCTAATCAGCAAGATATCGGGTTTATGCCAAAATTCTTTTCCTTTCCAAAATTCATTGGATGTTACAAACTCTGTTCATACTTTACATAACAGAGGTTTCCAAGAAATGTATAAGAGATATATATGTGGATATATATATATATCGGGACTAAATAAAGTATCTTGTAACTTCATTTCATTCAATAATATTTCAAAGATTGAATCTATTCAAGTCTTAACTTGTGGTCTCATCTATGGGATAATCTTTTGAAACCTATAATACTTTGAACAATGGTAGTTCAAGTATTTTTATAAAATGGTATAAGTATAGTAAAGTAATTGGTAACTTCATCTTCCTTTAAGCTTATATCCAGTAAGTAATTACCTTACACTTGATAAAGGTTTCCAGTAAGTTATCCATTTAGATACTTGCATTATTGTTTACACTATATATTATCTTGCGAGCTATAATGCTCACTCTTGCTTCATTTCTTCATCACACAACAACAGTTAGGAAAGATGGCCAGACTCAAGCAGACCCAGCGCAAGCGCGTGGGAAGCGTCCCGCGTCTTCCCGTTGATGTTGTAGCTGCTATAGCTGCAGAGGTAGATCTATTGGTAGATCAGGCATTCTACTTTTGGGAACCAATTATGTATAATTATAACTTGTTGCAGATAATGGCAATTAACTATAAACTTATCAAGTAATAATTTTGGGTTGTAATAACTTTTAAATTGTGGATTCAAGGACTTGTACTTATTTCAATTTCATCTCTGAGACTATAACGGGTTGTGGTGTGTGTTAGTGTGGGGTCACAACATGAGGTTATTTATTATTAATTAAGTTAAGTGATATTGTGGAAAGAAAGACCGTGACGACCCGGATCCCCGACCCCGGATCTGGGGGTGTTACAGAAATGGTATCAGAGCTAAGCGTTATAAACCTCAGAGATGATGCGACGATATAATAATAAACTCACAAAGATAATAAGAACTCTTGCCAAATTCATAGTCGGACTACTTAAAGTAGCACTGATAGTTAAAACCCTTACGGGAACCCTTATAAGTATCATGATAGTAACTTAGCTCGTTTAATGTGTAGGCTCATGAGATAGAGGACCCAGAGATGTTCGAGCGTGAGCATGATGAGGCACTGCTAGATGCCGAGGATCAAGAGGAGCCTGAGATGGAGGAGGAGGAGGAGGACCCCTCAGAGGAGTCAGAGACGGAGGTTATTGCGAGTTCAGATGAGGAGGACCCGGCTGAGGTCCTAGTAGCTGAGGAGCATGTCGGAGCTATAGTAGAGTACACTGGTACCCCTTTACCCTCACTCCCGGTGGTCAGAGCTCCTACCCCTCCACCACTATCTTGGAGCCCTTATGATGACAACTCTGAGACCCATACTTCCGAGCCTAGGCAGGCCGATGAGGCACCCCCAGCGGCTCCGGATTCACCACCTCTCGACCCTGCCCATAGGTAGTCTTTGTTAGCTCACGGCTATGTTCAGGATGTACTGAGGACCCGAGTGGCTGTTGCTGAGGCCCGGATGGATGAGGTCAGGAGGGAGTTGGATGCGGAGAGGGCGGGTAGGCGTGCCCGAGCTTATGAGACTAGGGCTACTATACCCCGATCCTTGAGGAGGGAGCTGACGGGGATAGAGCTCACGACCCGTGCGAGACTTCGATTGCTCCAGGGGGACAGGCATGGTAGGATCTCCAGGCGGCAGGCCGACTACATCTTTCGTCATGCGATGGAAAGAGTATGGGAGCTGACCCGCTCCGGTGTGTGATTCAGGATCGGTGATGGGATAGTCTAGTCGTCTAGTTAGTCGAGGCCATAGTAAGAGCCAATTTTCCGGGATAGTTGACTTGTATATAGCATCCCTTTCTCTAACTAGACATATAGACTCTTGTGTATCACTTTTGGGCAGATGGCTGTAGCACTGTTGTACTTTTGACCAGATCAAACTATGTATTTCTCGCATTATGTATATATTTGTTTCCTTTCAGTTCAGTTCCTTAGTGACGAGATCACTATTTTTATCATTATTATTACTGCACTTCTTTTAGAACTGTCATAATATAATAGAATTGCGAGATACATTCTCCCCATTATAGAACTGTGCAAGGCACAATTTTGTGTATGATTGTGACCTAACGTTGAATTTTTCCCAAAAAAATTTTATCAGTATCATGCCGCCAAGAAAGATTGGAACTAGGGCGAACCCTGGATCTGAGGACCAGGGAAGCCATAACCAGGACGGTAGGAACCAAGAACAAAGTGAAGAGGAAGACGAGGACTTTCAACATGACAGTCCAAGATGCTATGAAAGACTCAGATGTGATAGAAGGTACCCTTTCTCTAAATTCAATCAGTACAAATGTGTTATTTGATTCTGAAGCAACTAAATCTTTTATATCAAGGGACTTTGCGCGTAAATTAAGACTTAAGACTGAACCCTTGATAGAACCCTTATAAGTAGAAATAGCCAATCATGAAATTATTCCTATTAACCAGATTCACCCCGCCTGTGAAATAGGCATAGGGGAACAATCTTTTAGTGTTGATCTGATTCCTTTTAAATTAGGGGAGTTTGATGTAATTTTGGGAATGGACTGGCTATCTAGCAATGATGCTCAGATAGACTATAAGGGGAAGAAAGTTAAGTTTAATATCCCAGGGAAGAAAGAAGTCATATTTAGAGGAAAGAGGCAGACGCATAAATTTTTGACCATGGCCTAGGCCAAAAGGATGCTACGAAAAGGAAACGAGGCTTACCTAGCCTATATGGTAGACATGCAGAAGGAGGTGCCCAACTTACAAGATATTCCGGTAGTCAACGAATTTGAAGATGTATTCCCACAAGACCTTCCGGGATTACCACCCGATAGAGTGATTGAATTTGCTTTTGAGTTGGCCCCAGGGACGGCGCCAGTTTCAAAGGCACCTTACCGGTTAGCCCCATTAGAAATGAAGGAATTAACTACCCAATTGCAGGAACTCTTGGATAAGGGTATGATAAGACCCAGTGTGTCTCCGCGGGGAGCACCAGTGTTATTTGTTAAGAAGAAAGATGGGAGCATGAGGCTGTGCATCGACTACCGAGAGTTGAACAATCTAACCATAAAGAACAGGTACCCGTTACCTAGAATAGACGATCTGTTCAACCAGCTAAAGGATGCTGTTTATTTTCCAAGATTGACCTGAGAACTGGATATCACCAACTAAAGATTAAACCCGAAGATATTCCCAAGACCGCGTTCTGTTGCAGGTATGGGCACTATGAGTTCTTGGTAATGTCCTTTGGATTAACCAACGCCCCAGCGGCTTTCATGGATTTAATGAACAGAGTATTTAAGAAGTACTTGGACAAGTGTGTGATAGTTTTTATCGATGATATTTTAATCTACTCAAGGACTGAGGGAGAACATGTAGAGCATTTGAAAATAGCTCTAGGAATACTCAGAGAGGAACAGTTATTTGCCAAATTCTCAAAGTGTGAATTCTGGCGGAATGAAGTACAGCTCTAGGACATGTGATCAATAAAGAAGGAGTATTGGCCGACCCCTCCAAGATAAAGGCGATCTCAAATTGGGAAAGGCCAACCACACCCACAGAGGTAAGGAGTTTCATATGATTGGTCGGCTACTATCGTAGATTTGTACAGGACTTTGCGAAGATTGCAGCCCCTTTGACACGACTTACTCGTAAGACAAAGAAGTTTGAATGGACGGAAAAATGCGAGAACAATTTTCAGGAATTAAAGAAAAGGTTGGTAACGGCCCCGGTGTTGGCATTTCCAGACGGAAAAGGAGATTTTGTGATATATAGTGACGCGTCGCACAAAGGATTAGGGTGTGTGCTTATGCAGCACGGTAAGGTGATTGCGTATGTGTTGAGACAACTGAAGGAATACGAGATTAGATATCCTACTCATGACCTTGAGCTCGTGGCAATAGTTTTTGCCTTAAAAATTTGGAGGCACTACTTGTATGGAGAGAAGTGTGAGATTTACACAGACCATAAGAGCCTCAAGTACATATTTACGCAGAAAGAGCTCAACATGCGCCAGAGGAGATGGTTAGAGCTAATCAAGGATTATGATTGTGAGATTCTCTATCATCCGGGGAAAGCCAATGTGGTGGCTGATGCCCTTAGTAGGAAGGAAAGACTCAGAATGATAATGACTTCAGAAGAATTGATAAGGGATTTTGAGAGAATGGAAATAGAAGTAAAGGTAACCGGAACCGGAACTGAAAAGCTGTTTGAGATCTTGATGCAGCCACAGTTATTGGAAAAGATTAGATTGTGCCAAGAGAAAGTAATGAATGAAGGCAGAGAGTCAATGACTGGAGAAGAGATCCATACTGAGAGAGATGATAAAGGGATAATGAGGTACTCCTACCGGATTTGGGTTCCGAACATTCAAGAGCTTAAAGATGAGATTTTGGATGAAAGCCATAGTTCAAGGTATTCCATTCACCCGGGAAGCACCAAGATGTATAGGGATTTGAAGGAGTATTACTAGTGGCCCAACATGAAGAGGGACGTAGCAGAATGGGTAAGCAAATGTTTGACTTGCCAAAGAGTAAAGGCAGAGCACCAGAGACCCAGTGGACTTTTACGACCCTTGGAGATTCCCGAATGGAAATGGGAACATATAGCCATGGATTTTGTTATCGGCTTACCAAGGACGAAAGCCAACCATGTTGCCATATGGGTGATTATAGACCGACTGACAAAGTCAGCTCATTTTATTCCTATCAATGAGAGATACACAGTCGATAGACTGGTTGACATTTACCTTAAGGAAATAGTGACGCGACATGGAGTCCCAACGTCCATTGTCTCAGACCGAGACCCCAGGTTCAACTCCAGATTTTGGAGGAGCTTTCAATAATGTGCGGGGACCAAGTTAAATATGAGTACTGCTTACCATCCCCAAACGGATGGGCAGAGTGAAAGGACCATCCAGACACTAGAGGATATGTTGAGAGTCTGTGCAATAGACTTTAAAGGAAGTTGGGATGATCACTTGCCGTTGATCGAGTTTTCTTATAACAATAGCTTTCATGCTAGCATCGGAATACCGCCTTATGAGGCCCTGTACGGAAGAAGGTGTCGATCTCCCTTATACTGGGATGAAGTAGGAGAGCGGAAGATGCTCGGACCCGAAGTGTTCCAAAGGACCAAAGACATAGTGGATCTCATCAGAGGACGGCTGGTAGCAACCCAAGACAGACAAAAGAAATATGCAGACCTAGCCCGAAATGACAAGGAGTATGAAGTAGGGGACTTGGTACTACTAAAAATATCCCCTTGGAAGGGGTTAATGAGGTTCGGAAAGAAAGGGAAACTAAGCCCAAGATATATTGGACCTTTTGAGATACTAAGACAGATTGGGAAGTTGGCTTACGAGCTAGCCTTACCCCCGAACCTACAACAAGTTCATAATGTGTTCCATGTGTCAATGCTAAGGAAGTATCATCGGGATGCCAGACACATAGTGGAGTACGAGCAGGTGGATATGCAACCAGATCTGACTTACGTGGAGAGACCAGTAAAGATTATGGATAAGAAGGAGCAGGTGCTTCGGAACAAAGTGATCAAGCTAGTCAGAGTGCTATGGCAGAATCATAATGTGGAAGAATCAAGTTGGGAACTAGAAAGCGCGATGCTAGAAAAGTACCCCCATTTGTTTTCTATTTGATTCCGGGATGGAATCCTTTTAAGGAGGGGAGACTGTAATAACCCCAAAATTTTTGAACTTTTGTAACCCTTATGAATAGTGTTTTTGCTGATTATGCTGAATAAGAAAACTTTTCATGCCACACTATGTATGAGTTCTTCTATTGTTATTCTGAGATCTTATTAGTACTCTATATGGTATATAAGTGTATGTAAAGATCGTCAGAATCCAAATTCGAACACTTTGATTTTTCCCGAAAATCCACCAGATATCGAAAGAATTGAGTATAAGGTAACAAGATAAAAAGGATTTGAATTCAAGGATTATAAGAGAGGATCATAAAAGGAATATAATGTATTGAGAAAGGTTAAGGAAACCCAAGTAATAAGATCCCGGGTATGATCCCTCAAACGATAAACGAGAACAAAAGTTAAGCGAACCGTATAACAGATCAGCGGTCATTAGCCAAGTAATTAGGAGCTAATCAAAGAGGTTAGTGATGATGATGTCATCAAACCAACAAGAAGAGGACAAGTGTGGGAAGATGACATAGGAAAGTGACATTAGCATGACCAAAAAGGAAGGAAGGTTGGTTGATTATAAACCACACAAAATTCACCATGGTTAAAAGGTAATAAATCAAAACAAAAGTGGATCAACCAAGCCAAACCAATTCATAAAACAAAAACACACAAGTTGACTTTCATTAGTCAAGAGAAGCTCTCGGCCTCTTCTCCATTTCAAGGAAAGAAAAACCCAAATCCAAGTTCCAAGCTTTGTTAATTAGTGAGGTAATTATCTAAGGTTCCTTGTACATAGATATAGATATCCTTTAAGTTTAAGCTTCAAATTACTTCACAATCTCTTCCTAAAATTCATGGAAGAAGAGGGTGAATTTTTTTTTTTCAAGAACTTGAAATTTTGATCTTGTGTTTTTGTTTAGATAAAGCTTTAGTAAGGATTTTCCAAGGTTGTTCCAAGCTCATTAGTTACTCCTACTCACAAGGAAGGTATAATCTCTTAACCTAGCTTTGTTATTGAATGTTAAGAGCTTATTATGAGTAGTATAGTTCATGATAGGCTTGGTTAATGTGTATTTAGAGATTGATTAGTTTTGTGATGGTTTGGAGTTGTAAATCTTGATGATTAGTTAATGAACTTAAGTAAGCTCTTAGTTCATGATTGAGAAGTAGTATAAATTGGAAATATTGAGTTGTTGGGGATGTTGTAGTATTGTATGGATGGATTTTGGTTGTATGGTTGAATTGTGGTTGAATTGTGGTTGATTTGGAGTAGGATAAAATTTGGTAATCGCGTAAACACAGCCGTCGTAATGTCCGATTTACTTTAGACTACTTTTGTTCTTAACATCAGGACCCGTGAACTCACTGTTAGGTTTTGACCATTGCCATTATTAGATAGTTCATGTTACGAGCTTCGTTTTGATATGTGGTTCGTTTGAATCCGATGTACGGTTTAGGAGAAACGACCATTTTAAGTAACGGCGTTTCGCAAATGAACCATTACCCCTCGCCTTACTTTGAAACATTGGTTAAGGACCTTAAATGACTAATTGGAGTATGGAACATTTATGTAAAGTAGATTATGCAGTTGGTAAGGTACTCGCAAAAGAATCTCCTTAAAACTCTTAATGGTTAATTTATTAAAAATGGTGGAGCCGAGGGTACTCGAGCGACTTAAGAGAATCATTAAGCGCAAAGCGAGCGTTAGAGTCTAATTGGTTAAAGTATAGATACTTAAGCGACTTTGGTTTAATTCCAACTTATATGTGGTTTATAGGTTACCAGACTCATCCCAGGACTTTTACCACCCCCAGTCGCTCAGGCAAGTTTTCTACCCGTTATACTGTTGTTGTGATGTATATATGTATATGCATTATCTTGTGATAGATGCATGTTGGTTAATTAGCAAATTTTGCGATATATTGAAGCATGCTGATATGGTATATATATGCATGTCTATTTCGTAATCTGGTTATCTATCTGTTGATTTCAATGCTTATAGTTGCATAATACATATGCTAGAGATAAGCAGTAGTTGCGTATACCCTTAGTATAGGGGACCCAAAGGTGAACATTTTCTAAAACCGGGAGTCGATGTTCCCGAGTATATTATATATATGAATTTATATATATATATTGATATAGTTTTCAAAACTATTAATCGAATAAGGTTTATTCGATAACTTTATTTTTATTAATGAATATTATTTTGAATATTCATTCGAGGACTTATGACTCCGTTTATTCTATTTAATGAATATTATTTGAATATTTATTCGAGGACTTATGACTCCGTTTATTCTATTTAATGAATATTATTTGAATAATCATTCGAGGACTTATGACTCTATTTATTCTATTTAATGAATATTATTTAAATATTCATTTGAGGACTTATGACTCTGATTATTTACTAATTAATATTTTTTATTTTATTAAAGAATAATGTGTCGATATTCAAACTTATTTTTGATTATTCAAATAAAGATAGTACTTTCGTATAAGTATATCTTTGGTTATTTAATATTCATTTCAAGTATGAGTTTAAAACTTCTACTTCAAATTATTTATATAGAGATTATCCTTATGGGAATATTGTTTAAATAATAATATTCAGATATTTTCTAATATATCGGGACTGATTTATGTCATTAAATCAGCATTACTCCAAACATTCTTAAAAGTGTTTTCGAGTTTTCGAAATGATTTTAAAAGTTAGAGCGGATCCCAAAACTCATTTTTATATTTAAGATCTTCCTTTCAAAGGGGATTTAAATACTCGCTCAAAACCTGAGGGATCCGGCTCTGTGGTGTATTTATATTTCGCAACAAGGTTGCTGTTTTGATGAATGAATTGATTACTTACCCAACGTTCGGGAAGTAAGTCCATCTATTGAGTCGGCATAAGCAACATGGGCTCAGTGGGCGTCCATGAAAGTGTAAGTGGCTTAGTGGGAGTCCATCAAATGCGTAAGTGGCTGAGTGGCAGTCCAGTATAAGGTCCTATTGCGGCCAGGGTGATGACCAGTGGGGAATTCGTCCATCTACTAGTAGAAAAGGTTACTTATTGGTATCTTTGCCTGATCAGCAAGATATCGGGTTTATGCCAAAATTCTTTTCCTTTCCAAAATTCATTGGATATTACAAACTCTGTTCATACTTTACATAACAGAGGTTTTCAGGAAATGTATAAGAGATATATATGTGGATATATATATCGGGACTAAATAAAGTATCTCGTAACTTCATTTCATTCAATAATATTTCAAAGATTGAATCTATTCAAGTTTTAACTTGTGGTCTCATCTATGGGATGACCTTTTGAAACCTATAATACTTTGAACAATGGTAGTTCAAGTAGTTTTATAAAATGGTATAAGTATAGTAAAGTAAATGGTAACTTCATCTTCCTTTAAGCTTATATCAAGTAAGTAATTACCTTACACTTGATAAAGATTTCCAGTAAGTTATCCATTTAGATACTTGCATTATTGTTTATACTATATATTATCTTGCGAGCTGTAATGCTCACTCTTGCTTCATTTCTTCATCACACAACAACAGTTAGGAAAGATGGCCAGACTCAAGCAGACCCAGCACAAGCGCATGGGAAGCGTCTCGCGTCTTCCCGTTGATGTTATAGCTGCTATCGCTGCAGAGGTAGATCTATTGGTAGATCAGGCATTCTACTTTTGGGAACCAATTATGTATAATTATAATTTGTGGCAGATAATGGCAATTAACTGTAAACTTATCAAGTAATCATTTTGGGTTGTAATAACTTTTAAATTGTGGATTCAAGGACTTGTACTTATTTCAATTTCATCTCTGAGACTATAACGGGTTGTGGTGTGTGTTAGTGTGGGGTCACAGTATGAGGTTATTTATTATTAATTAAGTTAAGTGATATTGTGGAAAGAAAGACCGTGACAACCCGGATCCCCGACCCCGGATCTGGGGGTGTTACAAAATGTGAGAAAGAACCTAGAGTGAGGATACGTGTGTTCCGGAAGATAGCCGCTACCAGGTTATACGGAACTACTAGTAAGTATGCCACCCATGATTATCTTGTGAAGTGAGTTAGATGGATTTTAAGGGAGTTTGAGAAGATTGGAAATCGAGCATTTCTTGGAAGTAGATGATGATGATGATGTGACCAAACATGATGCGTATAGTAGTAATGTGATGTGATATTAGTCGACCTTGTTTTAAAAAATAGATTTGATGATTACGGGATAGACTTGTTATACTTAGTAATCGTAAGAGATGATGATGGGAGTGTTATGAGTATGGAAGACTAGAAGTGAAGTTATAAATAAAATATTACAGAAAAGATTTGATTGTTTCTAACAGAAGAGTACAAATCTTGCCTGATAAGTTTAAATGACAGAATCAATGTACGGAGAAACTATTCATCCAATTTTTGAGGCTATTAGAGTTCAAAGGGTACGTCGATCTAAAAGAAGCTGACTAGGATCATAGAAGATTGAGAAATTTCCAGAATTTCCTAAAGGAAGAACGTTATTAGCAAAAGAGGCGATATGTTGAACGATCAGCAACATAAGTAAAATTTGAAGTTATGAGTGTAAATCTCGTAAGAATGCAAATAAAGTCGAATTATAAACATGGAAGCGCAATGCGAAAGATACAAGACCCAGTATAGGGGAATTTATTTTAATGATTAATTTAAGAAAGTATTTCAGCTAACTTTCTAAAGTTAATATATGACTCGGAATGAGATCTATTGATCGGACAAGCGTTGAAGCTGTAAACAGATGAAATGTGGATGGCGACCAATGGTATCATTCTTTCCTATAATCCTATATATTCTTATGAATCTCTAGTAAAGTATAAACTTCTTTCATGATCAGGTCTATAAGGTGACAAGAAAATTTTTGAATCTTTTTCAAATTATTCCTCCTTCAAAATATTGCTTTCTGATTGAGACAAGCAGTGTTATGGTGTGACGCCTTGTCGAAATGACAAAGAGTCTGGTGGGACGCCACCTAATCATGTGTTGTATGCCATATAGTATGAAAGACTGGCCATCCTTAGTACAAATATGGTTGTCTTACTAATATCTTGTCGGTGAGACTGCGTAGCTGTATGAACAATTACATGATAACTCAACACAATAACAATATAGAACAGGACAGGTTAATAATACTACGTCTACACAAGAAATAAGGAAGAATGAAGACAAGGCAAATACAAAGAATCATAAGATTAGATGAAGACCTGAAGTCTGTCTACAGGTCACTGAAAGAAGTTCATTAATATGATCATACCTCAGTGAAGAACAAAGGTTAAAGACTTTCAGGGTTTCAGATATGTTGAAGATTCAGTATACAAGTGCTACCGAAAGATTTCAGTGTATTGGCATTGATTGAAGATAGACAGTTTTCGAAGCATAGGAATCTGAAGAAGTGAAGACAAGGTATAGACATAGCTTAATGAAGACGTTGTCTAAAGTACCAAAAAGGATTCTAGTGTGTTAGTCCCTTAACAATATAACAAGAATTACAGAGGGGGGGTTGAATGGAATTCTTGAACCTTTTTCTTGAAATAAAAATGTTCAACTCGATTATAAATATATTTGTTTTGATTAGCACAATGCGGAATGTAAACTTAAATGAATCAAAACATAAGTAATTAAAAACAAGAGTCTTTAAAAACTTTCTAGTGGATTTAAACAATTCCATCAGAGATATATATAATATATCGAGAGGACTCTGTGTGCAGAAATGCCCACAGCTGCTTACAAATGGAACTGCTGAGAATACAGAAAATGCTAAGGCTTATGCTTACAAAGATTTCTCTATTTTTGTGTTTCTCAGCTCTCTCAGTTATTTTTCTATTTTCTACTCTCTTGGTTTATATAATACCAAGATTACAAAGTCAAAAAGACTGAACAAATATAAAATCTAACAGTCTTAATCTTTGCTGCTTTTCGTCCTCTATTACCCAGTTAATGGGCTTCCATAATGTGTTTGTATCCAACTCGACGGCTGTGTGTCAGCTTTCACTGTTCAACTGATGTTTGAATTCTTGATATGATCATCCGTCGATTTTCAGATCATCCGTCGATGACTTAATTGATCATCCGTCGACTGCTATGTTAAACATCCGTTGATAGTCATTTGATCATCCGTCGAAGGCTTTGTTAATCATCCGTCGGTAGCTATTTTGGCACTTGACTTCATTTCACTTATACAGAATTACAAGACATTACTTATGTACAATTAATCAACCTATTCTGCATATCTAGTTAAAGTCAACATGACTTATATGCTACTATAGATTCTATACAAAGGTGCATACATCACTGTGCTACAAACTTATTATTACATAAGCTACTCACTCGATGGATAATAAGTTAATCATCCGTCGGGACTATAATGAGTTATCCGTCGGGACTATAATTCTTATCCGTCGAGTGCTACATTATTTCACTAAGAAAAATCTACTTAGATGTTTTGTTTAAGTGATCATCAAGTATACAACATATTCACAACAATCTCCCCCAATTTATGTCTAATGGAATTGTAGCCATAAATTAAGAGATACTTGATGCTAACAAAACATCCTAAACATATATCTTTAAAGATAAGTAGATAAAACTGAAAGTGCTTCAATTAAACAAAATGTACAAGGTTTGGCTTACAGTCAGTTCAAGATGCTCCTCTAGCCTGAGCAGGTTTTTCTAGTTCCTTGAAGGTCTGGATCTTCTTCCAAGCTTTCTATTGTTTTCTTCAATTTGATTCTAGAGCTGCCTGTGGAATTCCAGTTCATCAGATTCTGAGAGATCTAGCATTTCTTGCATCTCCAAGAGAGACTCATTGCTAGAGATACTCAATTGGTCTTCTAGTCTAAAGAATCTTCTCACACCCTTGTCATCCATGAATTCCATCAGCCAGTAGGGCCTTAGATGCACTCTTCTCCCTGTGTATGGGATGATTAGAGTCTTTGGGAGTGCATCTTTAGCTCTAACACTCCTCAGCTCCTCAATCCTCTTTAATACTAGTCTTCTTGCAGTTACATTGAACCCAAAGTTTTTCTTGAAGGATGAATAGACTTTGATCAACACAGTTTGGCTTTCTTGAAGTATCCTGTGAAGAGGCCACTGAATCTCCATTCCTCCTTTGTACTTGAACACCAACCTTTCAGGTAGGTTTCTGTATGCATCAATTGCCCTTACTTCATCCAGTTCCTCCAGATAAAGGTTTAGATCTGAGAATTCTTTGATGTCACACAAGTACAAGTAGTCTCCCCTGTTGACCTTGGGTTGAGCTTTAACTACTAACTTGGATTTGAGAGGTGACAGCTTCACTTTCTTGATTGCCCTTAATTTTGTCCTTCTTGGCTTGGTAGGGATTGGCAAGTTGAAGTCAGGAATTGGTAATTTATCCCACCCTATTGGCTCATCCTTTGGCACAATAGGCTCTTCATGTATGTTCCTGTAGGGGTCCACCACCCTTATGTCTTCAAATACCATAGAGGGCTTTGATGCTTGAGTTTTAGCTGGTGTGGATTCCTTAGGAAATTGATCTTCCAATTCCTTGTCAACAACATCCAATTTCCTTTTAGTTCTTCTAGCCAATTCTTTCTTTCTTGGGGATTTCTTCTGTTCTTCAATCTTCTTCTTTGATTCAGCAGCTTCAGATGGTTGAGAAGGAATTTGTTGAGAAGAATTCACAGCCTGTAGCTTGGCCAAGATAGCAATCTGTTCTTTCTTTTGTTTAGACTTCTTTGCATCTAGAGCAGCTTGCCTCTTTTCCTGCTTTAATATGGCTTTTTCTTCTTTCTTTGCTTGAGCAAACTGTGGATGTCCAGCTACCACACAAATTTCCTTTCCATTTCTGAATATCTTATCAATTCTCCTTTTTGAAGCTGAATCAGCTGGATCTTTATAGAAGATAATGGATCTTGACAGAAGCTTCTTTTCATCAGGCTTGGGTGTCTCATACACAGTGTCCAAGGGATTCTTCAAAGATGACTTTGGATAATTTGCCCTTGGTTTAAAAATTGTTTCAGCCTTTTGTGATTTGATGCAGGAAGATTGTCCTTTCTCCAGATAGTTCATGCTCATCTCATTCACACTGATTGGCTTGACATGAGAGTGATGGATGGCTGACTTAACTGGCTCCTTGACTAGTTCAAACTTTTTTCTGAATTTCCTCATCAATCTTTTCCCAGTTGTTTAAACTCAACTTTCCTTTTTCAGCAACTTTCAAATTTTCTGCTGCTGCTTCAATTAGATCTATACCATCTGCAACTGGTGGCTTGGAGATAGTAATTGAAGGTACAATTACTTTGTTGATTTGCACTTGAAGTTTCTCCCCCTCTGTTGGTCCTTTCTCCCCCTTACTTGATTCTCTCTCCCCCCTTTTGTTATCATCAAGTTGAGGAGTCAGGCCTTGTGCTTTAGCCAGTTGCATGAGAAGATTTGTCTGAGTCTGTTGATTTTGAAGAAGAATAGCCACTGAATCTTCAATAACTTGAACTCTGTTTTCCAAATTGGATAGCTTCTTTTCAGATTCTGATTCTCTCCTCAATCTTAGTAGTAGATCTTGCATGGTACCATATGGCATTACTGAATCCAGCTTCTCAGAGTTATAGGTCTTCAAGTCAGCTATATCTCTTTTCAATTCATCCACACTGAGATTATGTCTTAAGTGCTGGATCTTCATTAGATATAGAGAGTCTAGGTGAGCTTGAAGAACAGCCTTGGTATCAGCATCTGAAGTTTCCTGAAGGGCCTGTTGAATAGCCATTACTTGTTTGACCAAGGACACCTCAAATTGTCCTAGTGTAGATTCCTTTGCACATGCCCATTCAGGTAAACTTAAAGCAGAACTTGGGCCTTTAGCTCCCCCTAAGTTCATTCTTCCATCCAAAGAACCAGAGTCATCATCATTAGAATTTACTCCAAATTCTTCAGATGGCTCTCCAGCTTGAGAAGGCATCCTGTTAACAGCAGTTTTATCTCTTTGAAGAGATTCTGTGGTGTGCACCAAATTCAAAGTCTGCTCTGCCTCCACATTACCCTGAGCAGCCAACAATTGATAGGCTGACACAGGATGAGTAAAAGTGTCAGCATCCAAGGAAATGTTATCAATTTCCGCTTTGTAATGTTGCTAAAATTGTCTTTCCTTTTCAGCATCATTCACAATCATTGACTCACTAGTAATGGCTGGATCCACCCTTATTTCTCCTGTACCTGCCTTTCTCTCATATTCTCTCTTTTGTTGCATCAGGGTCTCACCCTGGCTCCCCACCCTCACACCCTCACCTTCACCTACTAAGGTGGGACTCCTCTCACTCACTTTTACCAATCTTGAATAAATGGATTGCTGAGATTCACTCTTTTCCTCTCCTTTTGCCTGAGAGCAACCCAGCCTCTCACTCAAAGCACTCTCCTCTCTCAGTCCTAAGAGTGATTGTATTACCACTAAATCTTCTGCACTAGAAATAATTGAAGTTTGAAGTTGTGCAGAGACACTCGACGGATAAGTGATATCCATCGGGTGAGTGGTAAAGCTATCCGACGGATAACTGCTATTAAGCTTATCCGTCGGGATACAATCACTACTCGACGGATGAGCAATATCCATCGAGAGAGTAGAAATGAATGAGGTGGGAAGAGAAACTATTGTTGACTCTGTGTTGATTGAAGTTATTTGAGGCACAAATGTCACAATAGTATCTGAAAGAATTGGCAAGTGAGCCAACAAATCATCTAAAAGATGATGCTCACTTGCACTAGATTTTGGCTTCCCCAACAGAGTTAAAGAAGGGGAATCAGGAATTGAAGTGTTTATCATATCCACTTCCAGTGAGTTAGTTGGTGAGTATGGTGTTTCAGTGGCTTCTATTATAAGAGATTTTGGCTGTGACTCCACATTTATTGGAGCCACATCAATCTGAATTTGAGAAGGTGCATGGACTGTGTCTTTAGCACCAGTTTGCACTGTGTGTGTGTCCTGTGCATCCCCAGATGTTTTGGGTTTCTTCTTTCTAGTATAAGTTTGGTGTGAGCTTGTGTCCCTAACCCTCTTGGCCTGTGCTCTTGGATGAGAGCTTTGTTCAATAGCCACATCCTTTTGGGAGGATGCAGCTAGAAGTGAGCTTTTGTCCTTTTTAAGCACTATAGTTTGTTGGGAAACTGCAGTGTGGCTAGGCTGGGGTTCACTCATCTTTCCAACCGTATCCTTGGGGTTTCTTTAATGTTCACCCCTTCCCTCACCTATCTGACCCTCCTTCACACTCCCCTCTTTGGCTTTGGTAGATTTTTCAACTGGTACCTTTTGAGAGATACCAGAGGGGGTTTTCTTTGATTTGGATTTGGAAATAACAGTTGTTTTAGCAGCTTTGGTAGGCAACTGTTTGGTCATTGTCACAGTTGCCATAGCTATGCCTGAACTCAAAGAAATAGAGGAGATTGGAATAGTTCAGGGTATGGATGAACTTACCTCACTTACCTGAGGTGTCAGCATTATAGGGAAATAGAACATTGGCACATCCCTATGGTGGTTGGCTCTGTTCAAATCTGCAATGATTCTTCTCTCTTGAACCCAACAAGCTAATTTGTTGTTTGGGTTCTCAAGTGCAATTTCTTGACAAAGATGGTTAGCCAATAGCATAAAAAATCTAGCATAATATATGTTCTTTCCCCTTTTGGCTAACTCACCTAGCTTAAAACCTAACTCATATATGACAAGGTCACTGAAATTGTAAAATTTATCTGTAACTAGCATGTATAGCATGTTAAGCATGGAAATGTTCACAGAATCAAAATTACTGATTTTTCCAGAGAAAACTTTAGTTATAACATCACACATAAAACTCCATTCCTTCCTAAGACCTAATCTCCTAATATCACTAAGCTTAGTAGTAGGAAGTGCATAATGCATGGAATTAAGCATATTGATCAGATCAGTGTCAGTGTGTGGTGAAGTTACATTATCATCAGGAATCTTGAAACATGCTTTTATCACATCATTATTGATACATAATTCATTACCTTTGATGGTTAGAGTGATGGTTTTGTCAATAGAGTTGTAAATTGCTGAAGTCCACATCTCTTCTACAACTTCACAAAAGATTGTGGGTGATTCAAGCATGACAAAACTTAACTTGCAGTTCTTCACGAAGTCCATCATCTTGTGATAGTCTTCTGATTGCTGAATACCCTTGTTGACCAAAGCCGTGAAGTTGTTCTTCTCGTAAATGAACCCAGTCTGAGACATAATCTTTACTACGGGTGCCATTGTTAGAGAAGGAAAGCTTGAAGAGAAAGAGGATTTTTGCTTGAGAGAGAATGAAATAAACGCAGTTGAATTGGAGAATGATAAAAGAAAATGATTAGAAAGAAATAAGCTTTTATACTTTGCTCAAAAACAACGGATAAAAATAATAAAGAGAAGTAAATTACCCAATAGAAATTGCCTAAAATTAGCCGTTTTAAAAATAAACTGTAAAAATTCCACTCATTATCCGTCGTGTAATGCTTACAAACTGTAAGTATACTCGATGGATAATGTTCAGGGAATTAACGGTTGATATTTAGACACTTCGACGGATGAGGATAAACTGTTATCCGTCGAGTTTTAAAAGATTCCAGAAAAATAATTGATTTTTATTTGCACATTGAATATCGACGGATGACTCAACTCGATGCATAATGGTCATCCGTCGAGATGAAAATTTTGACTTAGCCAAAATTTCATCCAAGACTAAAAAATCATTTAAATTTCTGGCTACTTTTCAACTTGCAAAATAACTCAGATAAATTCAAGAGTAATTAAGCATACCTAACTCACTTACCAACCTAGAAAATGTGGATTCATCCAGTGGCTTGGTAAAAATATCTGCAAGTTGCTTCTCACTTGGAACAAAATGTAACTCTACAGTACCATTCATTACATGTTCCCTTATGGAATGGTACTTGATGTCTATGTGCTTTGTCCTTGAATGTTGCACTGGATTTTCAGTGATGGCAATTGCACTTGTGTTGTCACATAAAATAGGAATCCTTTCAACTTGCAAACCATAGTCTAGCAATTGATTTTTCATCCATAAAATCTGTGCACAGCAACTGCCAGCAGCAATATATTCAGCTTCAGCTGTAGAAGTAGAAACTGAATTTTGCTTTTTACTGAACCAGGACACAAGCTTGTCTCCTAAAAATTGATAGGTTCCTGTTGTGCTCTTTCTATCAATTCTGCAACCTGCATAATCTGCATCTGAATAACCAGTTAGATCAAAACCAGAATCTCTAGGATACAAATGCCAAATTTTGGTGTTCCCTTGAGATATCTGAAAATTCTCTTGATAGCTATCAAGTGAGACTCTCTAGGATCAGCCTGAAATCTAGCACATAACCATGTAGCAAACATTATATCTGGCCTACTAGCTGTTAAGTACAGAAGTGAGCCAACCATGCCTCTATAGCTTGAAATATTCACAGACTTTTCAGTAGTGTTTAGTTCAAGCTTAGTTGCAGTGGCCATGAGAGTTTTTGCAGATGTGCAATCCATTAGATCAAACTTCTTTAAAAGATCAAAAATATATTTAGTTTGACTAATGAATATTCCATCACTAACTTGCTTAACTTGTAAACCAAGAAAGTAAGTTAGTTCTCCCATCATACTCATTTCATACTTACTTTGCATTAGTTTGGCAAACTTTTTACAAAGTTTCTCATCTGTAGAGCCAAAAATAATATCATCTACATAAATTTGAACAAGTATGCTAGAGCCATTAACATTTCTGAAAAATAAAGTTTTATCTACAGTACCTCTTGTGAAGTGATTTTCCAAAAGGAACTTTGATAAAGTGTCATACCAGGCTCTAGGTGCTTGCTTCAGTCCATAAAGTGCTTTCAGTAGATAATAGACATACTCTGAAAAATTTGGATCTTCAAAGCCAGGAGGTTGACTAACATACACTTCTTCCTCCAAATCTCCATTCAGAAAGGCACTTTTGACATCTATTTGATAGACCTTGAAATTGGCATGGGCTGCATAGGCTAAAGAAAATTCTGATGGCTTCAAGTCTTGCAACAGGAGTAAATGTTTCATCAAAATCTATTCCCTCTTGCTGGCAATAGCCCTTAACAACCAATCTGGCTTTGTTCCTTACTACTATGCCATTTTCATCCATCTTGTTTCTGAATACCCATTTGGTGTCTATTGGATTCTTTTCTTTAGGCTTGGGTACCAGCTTCCGTACTTTATTCCTTTCAAATTGGTTTAGCTCCTCCTGCATAGCTAAAATCCAATCCGGATCTAACAAGGCTTCTTCTACCTTCTTTGGTTCTTCCTTTGACAGAAAGCTGTTGTATAGACATTCTTCTTGAGTTGCTCTCCTGGTTTGAACTCTAGAAGAAACATCACCAATAATCAGTTCAAAGGGGTGATCTTTGTCCATTTCCTTGGTTGAGGTAGATTAGCTCTAGATGAAGAGACCTCAATGTTGTCTTGATGTGTGATTGAGTTTTGATTGCTAGAAACTCCCCCTGAATTTGTGGATCTTTGATTTGAGAAAAGGGTACTTTCTATGGGTGATCTGCCTTGACTTCCTGCTCCTTTTGATAACCCGACGGATGGTGAATTTTGAGTACCGACGGATGAGGCAGGTTGTCTTCCGACGGATAACACAGATTGCCTTCCGACGGATGAAGCATTATGTAACTCGACGGATGTTGGGTTTTGTGCTTCATTGGTGGTAGATTTGTCTGCATTATCCTTAGACACTGTTTCTTGATCACTCTCATCATCACTTTCATCACTAACCATCTCGACATTGTCGAATTTGAGGCTCTCATGGTAATCTCCATCTTTCAGTCCTTCAATCTTTTTATCATCAAACACAACATGTATAGATTCCACAACAATGTTGGTTCTTAGATTGTAGACTCTATCTGCTTTACCAACAGCATATCCAACAAAAATTCCTTCATCTGCTTTAGCATCAAACTTTCCATTTTGATCAGTTTGATTTCTCAGAATATAGCATTTACATCCAAAGACATAAAGAAAGTTTAGAGCTGGCTTCTTGTTCTTGAACAATTGATAAGGAGTCATGCATCTTGCTTGATTAATCAGAGAGATATTATGAGTGTAGCATGTAGTATTTACAGCTTCAGCCCAGAAATAAGTTGGTAATTTTGATTCTTCAAGCATTGTCCTTGCAGCTTCAATAAGAGATCTGTTCTTTCTTTCCACTACTCCATTCTACTGTGGAGTCCTTGCTGCTGAAAACTCATGCAATATCCCAGTTTCCTCACAAAATGCTCTCATGACATAGTGTTATTCCTAGTGGACTAACAATGAGATTTACAGAAGGGGGGTTGAATGTAAATCTCAAAACTTTTTCAAGTTTTGAGCAGTTTATGAAAGTTGTGTGTTCAAGAAGAACAAGTGTGTGAATTGCTTTAAGCTAATACAGACAGATATATATTCAAGCACAAATGTAAAGAACACAACAGACCTTAAAAACTTTTCTGGTGGATTTGTTGTTCCACCAGAGATGGTATTTTAGAAAATCTGTGATTAAACAATGTTGATCACAGCTGCATCCTAGTACAAACTAGATGAATTTTCTCTCAATATTTTTCTAAACAGCTCTGGAAAATCTCTCATCTAATTACTAGCTTCTACTTGGTTTATATATTACCAAGTGTACAAGTGAAGAACAATATAAAATACAGTAATAAAATAAGATCTTCACTTGCTACTTTTCCTGTTCACTCCAGTACTTTGTTGACTATTGCATCTTTGTACTAGAGAAGAACGGCTGCTTTTTCTGTTGTTCCTGAAATTCGGCTACCACATCTCAGTTGTCTCTATCAACCCATGTGCCTCTGTTTGTAGGTACAACTACCCCTTATCAACGGCTAATCATCAGAACATCCGTTGAAGCTTTCATCCGTTGATGCACTCATCCGTTGAAGCTTTCATCCGTTGATGCACTCATCCGTTGAAGGATGTTATCCGTTGATGACTTTATCCGTTGAAGCTTTAGAGACATCCGTTGAAGCTTAGCTTCTCATCCGTTGAAGGTCTTTAAGTCATCCGTTGATACCACTTCACTTATACAAAATTACAAGGCATGAAGTATTTACAATTGGCCTTCCTATCTGCATATCATCTAGTAGTCAACATGACTCATAGTTTCTCTCAACTTCCAAGAATTACATTTTAAATACAGAGACTGAAATATGCTACAACACTAGACTTATTTCTAAGTAAAGCTACACCATCAACGGATAGCCAAAGTGGTCTTATCCGTTGAGGCTACAGACACTAAATTTCTACTTAAGTATTTTGTTAAACATATCATCAAACTAATGCACATACATTCCTAACAATCTCCCCCTATTTATGTCTATAAGAATTGTAGGCATAAATTCAGGGTTAACTTGATGATAACAAAACACTTAACAGATATATGAATTGAAACTAAGTAGAAATTTAAAAATGCTGCAAAAGTGTATGTACTAGGAGATAATTGAAGATTTACAGTGTTTCCAAGGACACTCCTTTAGTCTGAGCAAATCATCTTTTTCTTCTTTGTTCCCTGGTTTTCTTTCCTAGCCTTTTGTCATTTTCCTCAATTTGGAGTTGGAGTTGTCTGAAGAATTCAGCTTCATCTTCAACACTGACATCCAACTTAGATTGCATTTCTTTGAGAGTTTCATTGCTGGCAATCTTGAGTTGGTCTTCAAGTCTGAAAAATCTTCTGACTCCTTTATCATCTCTAAATTCCATCAACCAATGAGGTGATTTGAGAATTTTCATTTCCCTTTCTTGAATGAGTAAAGTCCTGGGTAAAGCATTGGGCTCCCTCCAAGTTTTCCTTATATTGGCTATCTTGTTGAGAATTTCAGTCTTGGCAGTTCTGGTAAAGCCAGAATCCTTTTGTATAGCTGAATAGACTCTAATCAAGGTAGAGTAGCCTTCATCCAGAATCCTGTGGAGAGGCCATATTCTTTCCCCAGCTCCTTTATATCTGAACACTAATCTCTCTGGTAACTGTCTGTAGGCAGCTATTCCCCTTACATCCTCCAGCTCATCCAGATAGAGTTCAATGTCTGAAATTTCTTTTATGTCACAGATGTGAACATAATCATCTTTAGAAATGGGTGACTTAGGCTTAGGTTTTTGTTTTTGAGTGAATTTCTTAGAGGTTATGGGAGGTGTAGATTTTGGTTTTCTTTTCTGTTTCTTTGGTAGTGGAAGAGTGGTTAGAAAGGTAGGCAATTTGATAGTGTCCCAATCAATAGGTTCCTCTTTTGGAATGATTGGTTCACCATGGATGTTTATTGTGGGATCAGCAACAAGGGGTTCAGGTATGGAAGGTAGTGGTTTAGATATAGATTGGTTAC